>NW_010327701.1:0-3682 GCF_000700745.2 Antrostomus carolinensis
CATCGGCTACTGGAAAGCACGCTTCAGCTTTCAGCTCGGCGAGTTTTCTCTCAGCCGCGAGAAGGCGACCCAAGCAGCTCCGTTCACTGGTGGAAATGAACCTTCTGGCCGCGGAACGAGTTAGCGAGCGGTGAGGAGCGCGCAGTCTGCGTTCAGCAGAGCACAGGTAAGTACAAGCCAGGACACTGTACAGCAAATGTCTGACATATTCCAACAGCTTCTCCTGTTGCTGCGGGTTGTCTTTCCTCGGCTGTTTTACTTAATTTTTGCGAGATCTGAGAAGCAGCAACTACAAAGTACTTCGACTTCGGAGGAGAAGCTATTGTACCATACAAGCACCAGACTCGCCATTTTCCTTGAGGAGATTCTTGTTTATATCCCTTTTATTTTATATGCAACTCAGAGTGACTGAAACTCTGGGAGAACATGGCAAGCCTTATTCTTTACAACAGCAGTATCAATATGTGCTTCTGGTTTTACAAAGATCATCAGAACTTCTTGCTCTGGAACTGGGAACAGCAACCTATTAAATTTTTTTTTTTTTCAAAATTGCTTCTTTCAGTAAACGGTAAGTAAGTAGACGTAAGGATGTGGACGGGCAGTAAAAAGGCACCCATGTTCTCAGGATACTTAAATTATCAGTGTGCTCTTTTGAGAATTGTACAGAGGAGTTGTATACTCCTCTGTGGTGATGCCCGTGTATGTGACATGTCAGTTGCCTTTCCCAGGACAATCAGAGACTTACGGAAAAAGGATGACAAAAGAGGTCACAAGAAGAAATGTCAGAAGGGCAGCACTAGAGAAGGCAGTTTACCCATGACACAAACATAGCCGTGTTTATTTTACACCCACAATACACAGAGCATTCCAGATGTGGGGTGGTCTGAAAATGGAAAGGATAAAAGCCTCTTGAGTGCAATGCCTATGAAACTTGATTCTCCTCAAGTGCCTGTTTGTACAAAAATACCACCCCTCAGCAGCACTCAAAGGAAATCAGTTAAGTCTGTTAAGTCAACAGTCTCTGCAAACCAACAAATCTTGATTCCTGGCCATGGAGAGAGCAGGGCACATTATGACCAGCTGAATCATTGCAAGTGCTACACAGACCACAAGTTTGGAATTTACAGGTACAGCAGATTTTCCTGATGCTTCTATTGCTCCAAACGAGATCCGCCTGCATGGATTAATCCTGTGCTCATTCACAGAGTCCCACTGATAATTCAGTTCCCGGTTATGAGACTCGTTGCTCCCTCAAAAGGTACAAAGGAATGGGCTACAGTTCTGTTTCTCCTTCACAAATTTCTTCCACTGTGGCAGCTATTGGCAAATGATCACGCTGTCACAATGTCGCTGTGAAAACAGGCTCTTCCTCACCAACAAGACCATTCTCACAAAGAAGTAGCCACACTGTACTTCACATGGAGAGACACATACAAGGGGGTCACCTACTCATACTGGACAAAGTTAACGTTAAATAAAAAACCTATGCTGTAAGACAACAGTGATGAATAAAGCAACAAGCGACAGTCTTTTAGAAGAATCTTCAACTAATATACCTTTCATGATGAAAATACCTGTGTATGTCTAATAGTCCAATCCTGTGAGTAATGCTGCTGAGCAAGAACATTATATTGACATTCAGCACATTAGGACACACTATCACTACACCCTTGGCTACACTGCTCCCTTGAGCTACACCTCTCTGTAAAAGACACGATGATGAATGGTAAAGCAGATGAAAAATCCGCATGGGACAGTAATGAACCCTTGGAGATTAACCCTCGCTTTGCAGAAGAGGCCACAAAGTTGCTGCGTGAACAGGCTTCTCATGGTCAGCAAGGTCTTTCTCACCAAATCATTCCAGGTGCTCCAGAAAACCACTTCTCTGACCAGTAACACTGTTAAGAATGTGTTTCTCTGTTCCTCACACCATTTGATTTTAAACAGCATAGTAAGATCAAGCTCTGTTACATGAGGGACAGCGACAGGAAACAAGCTGTAAGGCGACACAAAAAGCACAAATGAATAATGCTTCACAGCAACAACCTCTTGACATTTCTTGAAATACCATGCCACCTGTAACACTCCCCAGCAGGAACCACAACAATATGCTCTACTTTGTAGGAATTCACCCATAGTTGGAAGACCTGAGAAGAGGCTTATAGGGTCTCTAAAGCACAGCATACCGTTTGGAAACATCCAGTTCTTCAACTCCACTCCATCTTCAGAAGAGCACAGCAGTAGCTCACCACCAAGGAGACCAACCACTGCTCACGTACACACATCTATTTTAGAATTGAATACTTACAAACAAGTAATTTCACTCCTCTGCCATCCTCTTCCTCAAGCTTGCAGCTCCCTTTGACCCAACCAAGAAAATTCCCACAAACAACAAGGAATTTGCAGGAACACCTGGGAGTTGTCTGCTGGTTTATATCTCCTTCCTGCTACTCCCAGGAAGAAGTACCTTCAATGTGGAAAACACACACTGTGTTCTGGTACACGAAGTTGGCCCAGCTGTCACTACTGGCTGAAGAACACACTACATGAGGAACTCTCACACCTGACATGAGACCTACCCCAAAACCAGCACAGGCAGCTCTACCTTCCCTTCCAATAATGGTTTATAATCATCCTAATAACGACCATTAAATGAAAAAGCTGTGTAAAAAGAGCAATAATTCAGTGAACCAAAGACAGACTTGAGAAAAAAACCCCTCAACTAAGACACCATTAATGATAAAGTAATTTTGTATTTGTAATAGTCCCATCCTATAAGTAAAACTGCTCACTGGCTGGTAAGGAGCACAGAAAAAGATAAGAACCATTCTAACCAGCACCGCTGTTAAGAATATGTAGTAGTCTGTTCCTCACACACTACTTTCAACGATAATAATTAATGAACAACATAAGATCAAGTGCTACTACAAGCGCAAGCAGGTAATGACACAAAAGATGAAATAAGTCTGCATAAAAAGTACAAGTTGGCAAGTTCTACGTGAAACCACTGATGTTCCATTTCAAGACACTTTCCTCCTACTCAAGCACATAAGCTGCTGGGAAGACATCTGACTCTGTTAATAATGCAAACTTCCATCTTCCACTCAGAAAAGCTAATAATGACAAGAGGTGATTTCACAGGTCAGAAGACCTAATGAGATACGAACTGATTAGTTATAATATTTAATTTCTCACCATGGGTACGTGTCAAGCAAGGGCATTTCATACAGTAATATATTGAAGAAACACGTCTATGAAAGTTTTTCTCTTTACAGCTCTAAATATCAAAGGCACGTACAGGATAATCACAGAAATATAACAACTGTGAATTTCCACACATTATCTGAAACCACAGCCCAAAACCACTTTAAGGTCATTAGAACAAGGAAGGCAAAAAGTTAAGACATGCAGAAAGGAAGGGATCAGAACATACACCCCTCATTGTGTTAAACTACAGCTGGAAAATGAACAGAGAAGGGAGCAAATCATCCTCTTGTGTCCTTCAACAGCACATTCTAGTAACAGTCATAAGTTCTCACGACTCTTGTCTCGAACCCTACACAAATGCCAAGGGATTCTTTGGCCTACATAATTTGCAAGCACATGACATCACACAGCAAGTTGCCAAGACCATTTGTCTATAAAATGCACCAAGATCATGCCAAGGAGTCCATATACAAAT
>NW_010327702.1:0-2251 GCF_000700745.2 Antrostomus carolinensis
CAACCACCTTTATTTATTTCCTTCGACAACCAACACTATATCAGCTCCACCACTACACCAACATCCACACAGTTAGAGATTTCCTCCAAGCAGAGGCTGCCAACACATCCACTTCATGTTAAATGGAGACAGGTACCGCAGAAATAACCCAGGTACTAAACGTGTCCTTATCGCTGGTCTCCCCAGCATAAGACAGCTTCATGTTTGCACCTCCCCAGGGACTTGCCTACACTGTCCTGCTGTTCCCAGTAAGCTGGATGTGCACGGGATGATGAAACTAGCCTAATTCGCTACGCACAAAAAATAAGACTTGCAAGTGAAACACAAAGCTGCCAGATCATTTGTTGTCTTCAGGAGTTGACATGAAATCCATTAGCAGAATCCCCACATCTCATCCTGCACATATATCCATTTAACAGAATTAACCAGCAGAAATTAGCATCTTTTACTAACCTTCATTAAATAGATCTTATTTGAGTGAAGGAAAAGAAAAAGGTACAAATAGATAAAGTGTCACACCTGTTCCTAAAGCAATTCCAAGACAGTTTTATTCAGAGTCTGTAACAGCTTCAGTGCCATTTCCAGCTCTGATTAGAAGTGGTGCCTGTTCTCCATGTGAGAAACAGCTAGACCTTTGGCTCTGCGCTGCACAGATCTGCTCTCCTAGCTGATTTTTGCTCTGGCTTGTGATTAGCCAGGATCACATCACCTCTGCAGTCTGGAAATAAAGTAGACCTTGATTAATAGTGGACCTCATGTGTCAGGAGGTGGGTGTGTGCATCTGTATTTAACACAGCACGTGTATTGTTCTACGTAGGAAAAAAAAGAGCTCACAGGCTTTCCTCCTGCAATTCCCCACTGAAGTTTATACATTCTCCCATTTTCTAAAGAAATAATAAATTTGTTGATTTCTGGCCTCAGAGAAGCCGCTTATCCAGAAGAACTGTATATTCCCCGTGACTTTCAGTTAAGAAAACATATACAGAATTTGAGAAACATAATTCAGCAGCTTCTGCTCTGTGGAGGGATGCAGGTAAGAACCCAGAAGAAGCTCAAGGCTCCAGCTGAGCACTAACCTGTTTACAGCCCTTTAGAAGTTTATCCATATTATTTTAAAAGCAGATTACCCTTAGACAAAACACTAACATCGAAGCAGATTGAAGTTGCCCAAAATTAAAAATTGCATCCTGAGTCTTCTAAAAGCTGTTGAGATTATAATCAGCATTTAATTAGCTGTATACATCTTCCTGAACTCACCCAAAGCTAGGAACTGATTGAGCAGCCATCAGACTTTTGTGCAAGTGCTCCTTTTGAATATAATTCCAGCTGCACTGTGACATGGAAGTAGGTTTATAACCTGCATAAAATTGTTTTCCACAGGTAACCACTACAAATCACAGCTACTGCTGTACATAAAAGCTGAACAAGTGAGCAGTGAATTAAAAGCAAACAAGGATTGTGCTGTATATTATCATGTATGACAACAAACAAGAACCCAAAGGATATCAGAGACACAATGACGTGTGTTCATATGAACAGCAATCGCACAACAGCGATTAGAATGTAACAGGTATTCAATTTTCTGTTCTTTTGTTGGCAAGAACACAGCGTAACACATCTGGACCCTTTCAGACCTGGTTCTGAACTGACACAAAACCACCTGTGCCCACCACCCACACATCCACAGTACGTGATGCACTTTATCTCAGTGAGGACAATTCTCTGGACTCCCCCAGGGTCAGGGTTCCCACACCACGGGTGCTCATGCTGCCTTGCGGATGAGGATCCCATTGTGTTTGCCCTGCACACCTCGATAATGAAATGATTATTTCTCAAGAGAGGTTTTGCGGTCACCAAGGGATAAATGGTAATACTCGAAGCTCACCTTGAGCTGTGCTGCAGCCCCAGGTGCCCTGTCTGGCTCCTCTCCTAAGGTTCTTAGGAGCTGGCACCTTGCTACTACTAAGCAATAGAGTTGTGACTTTCCTGCAGCAGTTTAGCATCAATTTAACAAAGCCAATTAAAAATCTCTCTCCAGTTATCTGGTGCAATCTCCCTTGCAGACCAGGCTTAACCAAGTGCTACTGGGGATAGATGAAAGAAGCTGTAAGGAGGGAGGTCACGCTCAGCTTCTCTGCTGTCTCACCTTTTGGCAAAATTAATTCCCCACAAGACGGGCAAGTTCAAGGAGAAGCAGCTGAGGGAACTGGGTTGTTTAGACTGGAGAAACGGAGGCTGAGGGGAGACCTTC
>NW_010327703.1:0-566 GCF_000700745.2 Antrostomus carolinensis
TGCCCTTGTTATATTTCATTAAGTTTTTCTTATGTACGGTTTTGGTTCAGCCTTTTATGCCCAGTACTGCACCAGTTAGAAGTGGGACACAGAAATGGCTTCCCCGCTGCCTGCAGTTGCAGAAGCTGAAGGAGCTGTTCCTGGAGAGCAGGAGCAGTGCACAGTGTGGATTGTATCCATCCATTTACCCATCAGGCAGGGGAGGGAAGCTTGGGGGGAAGTTTGTGGAGAAGCAGAGAGCGGCACTGCTGCCAGACTGAACCCTGCATGTGACTAGAGCAGCCCTGTGTGACTGGACTCGCCCTGACTCTCGCTGTCTTTCTTACCCAGGTGAAAAGCCCTTCAAGTGTTCAGTGTGTGATGCAGCTTTCAATCGGAAGGACAAACTCAAGCGACATATGCTGATCCATGAGCCTTTTAAGAAATATAAATGTCCCTTCTCGTATGTAGTGTGTCTCCATCACGGTGGCTTGTCTTAATAGGGTTGGGATGTGGTTTGGGGTGGAAGGAATGTCCCCTGCAGGTACCCTTGGGTACGTGTGTGGCATCTACTGATCCCCTGCTTC
>NW_010327703.1:669-3902 GCF_000700745.2 Antrostomus carolinensis
AAATAATGTCTGCCTTCATGGGAGGCTTGGGGGGGTTGCACCTGGGGAGCACTGGGGAAGAGGAGGAGTATTATTTAACCAGAGCACAGGGTTGCCTGAATGCTGGGGTCTCTGCGATTGCCATGAGGAGCCAGGGAAACCCAGGTTTATAAGGTCCATTCCCAAATCCATGGCACAGCCATGGGCCTTCTGAGATAGCCAAGGCTGACTGGCTTCTTGCTGCTCCAACCACCTTGTAGCTCCTTCCAAAGTATTTCTGTCTCCAGCTGGGATCTTGAACCTGCTGCTTTTAGGAGCATCCATAGCAAGACACAGATCACATGTATTCTAGCAGAAGCCACGTGTCCCTGTAGCAGCCTCTTTATTTCTTGCCCCTCTCCAGAAGGGCTGAAGCAGTGAAGCTCTTGCTGAGACTACACCTGGGGACCCATCTGGGTGCTGCTAAGGAGAAGGATTGTGGATCTTATGGTCCAGGGTCTGTTTATACATCGATCCTCAGTTGATTCATGCTGCTTACCAGCATTTGTTGTCATTGCAGAAGCCACACAGGCTGCAATAAAGAGTTCAACAGGCCTGACAAGCTGAAGGCTCACATCCTGTCCCATTCGGGTAAGTGCAGCTCTGCCGTGCTGCCAGGGCTTGGGAGTGGAGTGGCTGGGATTTGCTGTGGTGCTGCAGCAATGTGTTACAGAAGGAGTAAAGCCTGAGAAACAGGAGATAGCAAACAGTGAAAGTGGTTCTGCTTTATACCCCCAGAAGCACAAGGTGTTTCTTACAGGTGCTTTCCCTGCAGTGTCAGCAAACACAGCTCCTGTGTAGTTTCCTGTGGGAGAATTTTCCACCTCGTGTGATGCAGTTTCCCATATATGGACTTAAATTCTTAATATAATGTATTACCTTTAGATTTTTTCTCTCTCTGTTGCTGCAGGCCTGTTTAAGTGAGCTTGCATGTTTTCTGAGGCAATATAAACCTGTAGGCAGGGCCTGCTGGCAGGATGCAGAAGCAGAGCTGGGTTACTCGTGTTTGCTATCAGATGTATCCAGAGTCTGTCCACTCCTCCTCAATATCATCTCACATTCAAAAGGAGATTTCTTGGGATTTGATTCCCTTTACTCTCTATGTTCCAAAATTGGCTTCCACTCCTAATGAAGACAAGTAATTTATTCTCATGCCCTAGGGAACATTCTGACTTTTGTCTCTTGGGGTGGAACTGAAAGTCTTTTCTCGTGCCTGTCATGTCCAAAGCCCTGCAGAGTGTGATCAGATGGGACTGTGCTGACAGTGCAACGGGTGGTTTATTTTAGACTCTATATTCCCATACTTGGGAGGAAAAAAAAGTGATTTTTTTTTTATTTATTTACCAAACATACTTGAAAAAAATCAGAGTTTAAGATTGTTTTGCATTTTCATCGCAATTACCTGACATTTTTTTTTTCTGCTGATATTTTAATCCTCTTATTTGAGGCAAGAGCTATTGTTTTAGCCCTTCTTAAACACAGACATTAAAGGTGCAGCCACTCACCCTTTTCTGACTGCAGATTTGCCTGGCACAATATCTCCTCCCTTTTATCAGGGAAACATCTCCTTGGAAGAGGAGGTGAAGCTGTCGTGCCCTCCCTTGGTGCGGTGCAGATTCTCCTAAAGATCTGCATTAGGATGCCGGGTCTCTAACTGAGCTCTCTCTCCTCTGATGCTCTGTGCAGGAATGAAGATCCACAAGTGCCAGTACTGTAACAAGTCCTTCAGCCGACGAGCCCACATGATAGAGCATCAGCGTTCGCACACCGGCAACTACAAATACCGCTGCCCCACCTGCAGCAAAGGCTTCACCCGCCACAAGTACATGAAGGACCACAAGTGCCGGCTGGGCTCACCCAAGGACAAAGACCTGCAGTTCAGGAAGCCCCAGAAGAAGAGGGTGGCACGGGGACGCAAGGCAGGCCTTTCCCTCCCCAACCAGCTGGGGCTGGCAGAGCTGAAGGACGGTGCTGCTGGGGAAAACCCCCCTGAAGGTGGTGGTGGCCCTAACAAAGAACCATTCCAGGAGTCAGACGCAGTCCTGTCCATCGTGGTTGGTGGGTCAGGAGCTGCTGACTCGGACCTTGTTGTTCCTGGGCAGCCCAACAGTATTGCATCCAACCTGTCCCTGGCAGAACTGCAGACTGCCTCGGACGGCCCCTGCGCCATGCTGGCTGTCCCCGTTTACATCCAGACGACGGAGTGACAATGTGTAGAGCCACTGTGTGGCTGAGGGCTCCTGCTGGGGCTGTCAGACTTGGTGCTGAAATTTATCCCAGTGAAAAAGACCAAAGCTCTTGTGGGGAGGTAGATGGATATGGGAGAGAATGGCTTTCATCTCCTCTTTTTCTTCCCATCCTTGGGCAGAGGACTGCTTGGAAGCCACCAACGGCTACAAGGCACTGAAGAGAATGGCTCTGTTATTTCTTGTCCCTCTGCATCACTGGTCAGCCTAGGGCAAGAAAGACTTAAGATCCCTGAATCAGGGTAAGAAGGAGCGTGCAAACTTGCAACAAACAGAGCTGCTGAAATCAGGTGGCTTTGCAAATCACAGCCCGTCCCATCTGTGGTTTTTCTGGCCTAAAAGCTGTATTGCCCAGTATTTGGGTGGCCTTTCTGAGAGCAAACAATTGATCCTTCCTAGTGGAAGAAAGTTCATCCTGAGATCCTTTGGGAACACTGTTCAGAAATACCCTGATAGACTTATCTCTGGTATCTTTCTCCTCTCTGTCTCTATCAGTAGAAAGATCACCTTGTCTGTACTACATGTGTTATAAACACCATGGGCCTCGTGTGCCGTGTGGAGTCGCTGGGTGGGAGCACGTGTGTGTGTTGGCTCTTCTCTCTGGTTGGTGTTCCCTCCACAGGATTTGTTCTTTTCATGGTTTTTCTCCATATCCAGGGATCTCCCAAGTGCCTTAGACATCAGTCCTTGAGAGAGTTAAACGTGACACCTTCTGTGTGCAGTGAGAAAGACTAAGGCCTGGGTGAAGTCACCTGTCCAGTGTCACACAGGAAACCTGTGGTGCATCCACGAGCCAGTTTTCCAGCATCAGCTCTGGACTGTGTGCTGCAGGGCACTTCTGTGCACTTCTCTGTCAGCTGCTTCCCAGCCTGCGTGTTCCTTAGCTCAGTCCTGTGGGCCGTTGTTTGGTAGTTTCATGGGGTCACTGGCAGGTGGGGAATTAGAATCACAGAATCCCAGACTGGTTTG
>NW_010327704.1:0-2311 GCF_000700745.2 Antrostomus carolinensis
GGAACTAGATGATCTTTAAAGTCCCTTCCAAGCCTAACCATTCTGTGATTCATCAATTTTCTGTTCAAATTGCAGTTTTGCTGAAGGAAGGTGTTTAATAAGTCTTTATAACTTTTAAATTTGAAAAAAATGCTTATCACAGACAAAGCATGCAGTATCATTATACTCTACAAACACAAAACAATAACTTCTCAGTGACTCTACATCCAGCCAAACAATTTTGTGCAGTATCTGATCTGTGCTGATAAGAGGACAAGAGAGAGCAAGGAGACAACAGGAATTAAACTATTTCAATGGAGCTTGGTGTCATTAGATGGCCCAGAGGAGCTTTCCACCACTAACTCTGCTATTCCCAGGTACAAGTCCAGCACTCTATTCCCTTCTGTCCTCTTTGGACCCATCCAGCCACTTCCCCAGGATTTCAATATTAACAATTATTCAGGGGTGGGAACAAAGGTAGGGAAATTAGAATGTCTTGATTCACCAGTGTCCGAAACATCTCTCAATGGCACATAAAGAGAAATATAAAAAGAGATACACTTCTCTGTGCCCTCTCTTTTTTTTCAGTCCTGCAGAATATATAATCTATTTTGAATTAGCAGTCCCAAAGCCGTTGATCTCCTAAGACCTGCTGTTTAAGACATCATAGAACACTTTTTTAAATGTTCATTAAATAAATATCCATATAAAGTGCTAAATATGATAGGGTTCCTTCAAGTATGTACAAGAAGAAAAGAAGTAGATTTTTGTTCTGTTACACACAATTTGTGATTTATTTTATAGTTCAACATATCCTAACCCCTTACATCTAAACTCTATAAATCCCATACTTCATTAAAAAGCTTTCGTAAAGCTCCTTCCCCTCAAATACTTTGCTAATCAATCTAGAGTCTCAAGAAATAGAAAAGTGACATTTGGTGTGAGATCTGACTGGCATCAGTTTACCCAGAGTCTTAGAAGAGAGCCACAAGGTGGTCTATACAGTCTTCTCACAGACTATATCACTGAATAGATCTCCTCAAATCTTCCAATGAGAGGAATTCATTGCTAAGTTTATCCTGAAACTTCTTAGACATCTATCTTGTACTTTTTAGGTTGCTTATTATTATCAACTGTTTCCAATATTAGCTTATGAGAACAATTCAGTCATAAAAGATCATTCACAAAATTTTCTATCATATTTTCCTTATTCTTTTTGTTATTAAAGGAATCCTAATGTACTGAGCAGGGTTTTTTTCCTAAGACATGTACTTGCTGGTCACAATAGATGAAGTAAGATTCATGACTCTCTGGAGTTAGCTACCTGTCTTTCATATACTGTCAATGTATTACTAATTTAAAAAAAAAAAAAAAAAAAAAAAAGGGACCTGGGAGTTATCATTTGTGTCTGCTTAGTAAGTTAAAATTCCACTGGAAAACAATTTCCCTCTTAACATATGAGTTACACCTGCAGAGCAGATGTACTCCTCATAATGCAGAATTATTGCAGAAATATCAGGCATTGTATCATATTAATCTATTTCATATATAGAGTTAACTCTGGAGGCAGAATAATTTTGCTTGGATTTCTTTTATCATGCATACATTTAAGTTTACACCAGAGAAAAAGACAGATGTCCCAGATGAGAAGGTTCACATACAGCAGAGCTGAGTAAGTATCAGAGATCAGTTAAACTACATTTACATTTTGGAACCAGCCTTAGCTCGTTGCATTGGTATTTGCCAATGTACTGCTGTTGCAATATGTGATATATTAGTGATTAGGCTGTTAGCAGGAGAGGTGTTGTGGTTTGGGTGTTACAGAGGTTGAAGTGGTCGCAGTGCTGGTCACAGGGTTTGAAGTGGTCGCAGTGCCGGTCACGGGGGCTGAAGTGGTCGCAGTGTCTGTTGTAAGAGCTGGAGTGGCAGCACAACACTGACATCTGCACCGAACACCCATAGCAGATCTAAACAACATCACAACCTGACACACATTCAGCAATAGGGTGATGGTAGTTTGAGTATCCCAAGGGTATTCAAAATTCTCAAAAGCTTTTATAAATGATTCGTCAGAGAAGGGGAAAACAAAGGCAGATGTCTCCTCCTTGTATGGGCTGTCCCAGGAAAAGGTTTTTGGGTTTCCACGTAATTGGTGACCATGCCAATTATACGACTCCCAAAATGTGGGGATGGAACTGGCTTGGTCGTGCCACCTGCCACCTTGGCATACAGATACAAAAGTGGTCCCACAGCCCATGATTTTATCATACCAATAACCAGCACCCCACAGCCCAGCACAATAAAAACCTTAGTCAGCAAAACAACATCCCTC
>NW_010327705.1:0-2808 GCF_000700745.2 Antrostomus carolinensis
TCCAACCCAAGCCATTCTATGATTCTATAAACCAAAAAAACAAATTATATGGGTTGGAAGATGTTGAAGAACACTGTACATTATTAATTGATTACATAGTAAAGTGTTTTCCTACCTTAATGAGAAACACTGGCCTGATTGTGGCTGGTATTGTGTAATATGCAGATAGCTCTCTCCCATATAAGAAAAAATTCTGTGTTCAAAAGGAATTCTTTAACCTGCACATACCAAGTAAGCAATTCTGGATGCAACCAGGTTTTGTCTGAGCATTGTATCAGACTACAAACACAAATTCTTTTCTTTAGTAAGATTCATGGTACACCTTCCCATTCCAACTGCTTAATGTACTTTCAGTGCTGCAGGGGTGCAAACTGAACTCTGAAGCAAAAGACTATGCATAATAAGAAATACAAAATAACAGGCTATGTTAGTAAATGTGAAAGGAGATGTATTTAGTGAGTTTAAGCATTCAGATACACTAATTATTTTCCTAATCCAACGCTGGGCAGTACTTTCATAAGTACTGCCTGTTTAAAGTTGGTTTGAAATCAAAAGAACATATGGGAGATCAACACCTTTAAAATCTAAACTACATTCAAAAGTGATACACAACATGGAATCTCCAGCTTTACTCACTCTACTGCATCTGTTTTTTCAGGTAGTCACAAATACACATCTTTAGCAAGTCTGTTCTCCTTAAACAGTTTAAACTCAGTGCACCAAACTGGTGTCTTCTCATAACCACATCAGGTATTTGGACCTTATCAATGAAGTCTCCAAATTTTACAGCTTTGAGTTATCGTGACATACATTAAGCAAACATCTCTTTACTGTAAAAATCATAATTCATACTAACTACTCCTGGGAAAATTTCCAAATATTGAGTGTAATTTACCTGCCATCTCTTTCTGCTGCCCCACCTTCTGTTACTGTTTTGACAAATATTCCCAGTTTTTCAAGGCCTGCATCTGCTCCGACTCCCATTCCAATAATGCTTATGCCAAGTCCATCTTCGTCTGTGAAAAAGGAAAGCAAAAGCAGAAATTTCTTATATTTGATTTATATAGTTATTTGGTAGATAAACATTTATGCTTTTGTTTCTCCTGGTTTTCCATATCACTAACATTAATATCCTTTTGCTTCCTTTTAAAAACTTTATTATTCTACCATTTTAACTACATACAAAAAATATCACCTTCCTCCCTATGAGATGCCATCTTCACCCTTATGAGGAGCTCAGAACAACAATCAAGATTTTTACTCTTCCAGTGAAGAATTAAAACATCGCATCGAACACTGTGGAAAATCGTATGTTAATGGAATGACACAAAACAATGTCCTCAGGGAAATAAAGAATTGCATAACTCTGAACAGCTTCTTTAATTCTTTTTCAAACAATTATTGAAATCCAAAAAGCCTAAGTGACTACAACAGATTAATAGAAATTCAAGATAGGCTCTGTAGGCATGTGTGGACTTCTTCAGACTTGTAGATCAGTGTCACAGGAACTGGAAATGGCACACAAATGCCGTACCTTTTTCTAGTTCAACTGGGAAGAGCTCCAGCTTTTCCACACGCTTCTCAAGTTCATATTCAGCTGATGCAGCCACTGGGTCAACTTCATCGTTTCTCCTGTCATAGTCTTCATTGGAATAGGTATTGAAAACCTGTGGAAACAGACCAAAAATCACTCAACTACCTATTCCAGAAAGACTTCCAACGTATGAAAATAGCTACTGTTTTTGTCCTGTGATGTTGCAAAGTTTGAAAAGGCTTTTAAAAGACAACTTTCTCCTGTTCATTCAAACTTCAGGTTTTTAAATTTGTGCTTTTTCATTCAAGTATAGCTCAAGTATAGTTGCAAAAGTCAATTGAGTATAAATGATTTATTTGTATTGTTTGTGATTATAAATGCAGAATGCAGTCTTGAATGACTAAGTTGGCCTATATATGTCAATATTTAAAATACTTAATTCAACTCCTTAAGAATGTATATATGTCAATATTTAAAATACTTAATTCAGCTCCTTAAGATTATTAGTAAAGATTCAGACAGGAAAAAGCAAAACACATTGAAAGCATGAACTGCATACAGTCTCTGTTTCCGTCTTTTCTCCTAATGAAGTTCCAGTTTGTGTTCATCTAACCAAAGCTAGACCTGAAGATCACTAATCTACATTTACACTTCCTATGGATACCGTTAGAGATTATACTCCATATTATGTATTAACTTTTTGGAAGAGCAATATACACAGACATGGGTATATTTTAAATTAACCAGGTTTATAGTTTTGTTTCAGTTCTAAAGCAGTAATTCAATATCGACAGCATTAACCTGATTACATTATTTATGCTACTTTCTATCATACTTTCAACATGAATGTGGTCTTCAATCAGAGATTATTCAGACCATCAGGAATTTCAGTCAGGAAAAGCATATTTTCACATTTTTAGAGGTCAAGAGTTTTCCAGCCTAATTCACTTAACTGTCCACATTTGGCAGTAATAAAAGAATACACATTATTAGTGGCAATAATTTTACCAAACTTCAGTCCTACTCATATATCATGTTCATTACTTCAAATAAAGGAAAACGACTCCCCTTATCTCCTCTTCCTCTTTTACAGGCTCCCTACAGAAGATACAAATATGCAGCCATATTTTTCTGCATCACTGTTTCTCTTCCAACAAAACACAGCACCATGCTACTTAGCTACACATATATCCAGAAGGAGTCAAGAAGCCTGCTCTTGACAGCCTTGCTTGGAGGCTCTTCAGCGACTGCCCCTGGAGTAAGCACGCCAGCTT
>NW_010327706.1:0-7222 GCF_000700745.2 Antrostomus carolinensis
CACCCTTCTTTAGCCTGTGTCTGCAGTACACAGGCTGCAGTTTATCAAATGATCTTCCACTCTCTGAAGGAAAGCTATGAATTTGCTGCGGTATGAAGAGGCGTTTTCTTTTGACGTCATTGTAAAACTATGGTCCAATTTAGCTAAGCAGCAGGTTTTTGAAAACAGTTTTGTTTTGCTTGTACCACACAATGATTTCCCAGAGGTGCCACTTGCCTCGAGCAGGCTGTATCCCGGGACCTCAGAGCAGTGGTTTGCCTAGTCCCAGCAGCTGATGCACATCTGGACACAGGGATGGAGTACAAGGAGCAGTCCTATTGCTGTGCCTGTTGCTAGTGTCCTGGTAACAAATGGGATGAAGAAATAACCACTATTTAATGGAGCTGGATGAGAGCTTCAGCTGCCTGGGAAGCAGAGGAACAAGGCTGAGATACTGGAGAGCAGGCCTGGGACAGACTAGAAGAGAAAGGAGCACAAGTGAGTCTGCACCCATGAACAAATATATATACTCCCATAAAAAGCTGAAGCAAGCTCAATGTACCGCAGTCTTAGCCTTCCTCTCTTTTTAGAAAATTCTGTTAAGGACATGGTTTAGTGGTGGACCTGGCAGTGTTAGGTTTATGGTTGGACTCAATGATTTTAGAGGTCTTTTCCAACCTAAACAATTCTATGATTCTAAATACCTGTGAAACTCATGGGCACCCTTATACGCCTCTTTTCTGTCCCTCTTCTGTCTCACAGAGGGACAGCAGCCTATTGCTCTCAGGCACCCCAATAGCTCCAGGGATGAGGCTAGCATAGGAATATTGCTTCCTTAATATGGTGCCAGAGGATGGAAATTCAACTCCTCTCCTTGCTTCACCTCTCCTCTCTAAAAAACTGCACATTGAAAATAAACTACATTAAAAGGAACATGAAGATTGAGAAAAATCAATTACTCTAAATTAGCTAATACAGTTCTGAAGGTTGTTAAACCTTAGATCAGCCTCTTTCAGTGCATGCTTTCCAATGCTGTTTTAACTTCTGTCATGACAATCTAAAACTGCCACCTAGGCAGCAGAAAAGGGCTTAGTGAAGCAACAGTCATCTTTACCTTCTTGCTGACAGTGAATCATTGGATTCATCCAGCTGAAATCCCCAGGTTCTATAAAAGGAACCTACTTGTGCTTCAAACAAGGGAAAAAATGTCAGGCTGTTGTAGTTTCAGGCACAAAATTTTAAGAGGGCGAACTGCATCAAATTTGTCTAAAACCCTGCTGACCTGGTTCTTACTCCTACTTAGGAAATAAAATTGTATATAACCTTCCCCTGCCAACCAGGGGTTTAAAATTGTTCAGTAACATTTTTAGCAGGAATTTTTAATTCCTTCCTGTTTCCTGCAACACAGGCAGAGTTAATGAAGTTCTCCATGTCCTATGGAAAGAACTGTCAGAGATTAAGTCTTGTTTCTCATATTATCTGGAATTACAGCAATGTCCTAATGTCTAAATGCTATGAAGACACAGCAGAGACTGCCCCTTGCTAAGAAGCACTCATCTTCTCCATCTCATGAGCTGTGACTTCCTTACTCACAAGATACTATAAAAGGACTTCTAATATAAATAATGCATCATCCTAAACTGAAATATAATCAGCAGAAATGAATTTGAATATTAATGTGTGAGACGTGTATGTTCATCTCTATTAGCTGTCTCCAGCTGTCCCATTTGGGATCTCACTGGCCCATTCTTTCCCCTGTACCATGGAATCGGAGGACAAATCAGGGATATATTTCTGCAATCAAAGTAGTCTTAATCACAATACCTACACAAGTCCCGTGAAGTTATACTAGAGACACCAAATCTGGATGCTTTCCTCCACCCCCTCCCTCAGCCCGTGCATTGTATACACCCATGTTGGCCTACTACAAAATCCCTTCTGGACTGAGGGAATTCACCCAGGTCACCATCACTACAAAGGAAAGGTCAGGCTCATTTTGTGTGATGTTGGTTGAATGAATTACAGACCCAGCTGCACTTGCATCACTGTCCTTACGCCAAAGAAGAAACTATGATGCTTAAAGGCAGATCCTCCTGGGAGCCTGACCTTCATTTTTCAGAGGACATATTATTCTAATCACAGAAAAAGAGTCAAACACAACCTGTTTAGTTTGGTCATGTGAAAAGCTGGCTTTACATAAAAGCTATGGACAGAATACAACACAACAACTGAAAATAAAGATCCTATTTTTAATATAAGTGTATGAACATTTCCTCCACAGACTTGCACAGCATCAGCCTTGAGTGGAAAAATCACCATGCCAGACATTTTGTGAAAACTGCCCAATCTCTTGCTCTCTTATGCTCCTCACACAATCGTAAAACCTATTACCTCCCCAAGGCTGTAATCATGATGTTGCTGGACAGAATATCCTGAACAATGAAATGAAAACCCTACAGTAAAAAACAAAGCTAAGACTGGGGATCCATGACAATAAACCTAGGGCAAAGTCATTCAACCTGTGGTTGTAATTATTCTCTGAAAAAGCAGTACAGACTCAGCCATTCAGAGGGAAAGTCTTACAGACCTCTAGCACTGCTATTAAAAGACCAAAACAGTATTGCCCCTAAAAGATAAAAATATCTACTTGTGCAAAGAACAGGTTAGCCTATCACTGTAGATAAATTATGTAAAAGCAGCTATCACCACTGCTGGCTAAATGCAGAAATAATACTCAGCCTCTGAAAGAAAAGTTCAGTTTAACATGCTACTCAGAGAGATATGTTCTAACGATGCTGAATAAGTTGAGAACACAAATCTTACTTAATTTGTAGCTAGAGGTAAACTTCAGCTGGGGTTTACAGCCTGAGTCAATATTCTTTCTCTGTCTTCCTCAGCCTTCCTAAATCAGCAAAGAAAGAGACTGTTAAGAACATATGGGATGCCAACCAGGACGTAATCAGCAAAACATGGGACATTCTGAGCATACAAGGCAGATGATCACTCAGAAAGATGTTGATGTCCTTATGCTTATTCATTTATCTACTTGAATCAAAGGAATAGAGGAGGAGGGGGAATGAGTATTAGGAAGAGGGAAGGGAGTCTAGGAATGATTAACAATAGGTGTGAGACAGGAAGAACTAGATTAAACTGATCCATATGCAAATGATCTGAGTCTGATTGCATCAAACCATGCACAGTTTAATGAGTATGGTAAGATGCCTTTATCTCTGCTTGGATGTGTTCCGAAAAGGACTGCTCTAAGATAAAACACAGTTTAATAAGAAGGCTTTTCATTACAGGGTCGATCTGCATTTGCATTTCTTTCTCTGAGCCGCACAGCTTTCCTCAACCTCCATTCCTTTTCAAGAGATTAGTCAGTAAGCACTTATGTATTGTTGACACACACCTTGGGCATTGCATACTTAACATGCATGTGAGTTTTAGACTGGTTCTTCATAACCTGGATTAGACATTTCAAAATGAGGACGAAGTGGTAAACTTTTATTTTTCTGCTTATCTACCCAGCAATCTTCACACTTCTGTTATTTTGAAGCTTTGTAAAATCTTCAGTATTAATATACTGTAATACAGAGACAGAACTTAGCTTTCATATTTCCAGCATCGTGGGCCAGACTCAGAATGACATCACCACTGCAAGATGGTCATAACTCCAGCTTCTGTGGAGCTAATCTGAGCTACTGTATGTTGAGGTTTAGTCCTCTATTTCAGAAGTGTGTATTGTTTTCTTCCAAGTGACTGCCTTTGTGTACTGAATAAGGTAGCTACGCACTACCTCAACTTCACCTACCTTAGGCTTTGCTTACAGGTGCAGATTAAATAAAATAGAGCCAACCTTTTCCTGCTTGTGCAAGCAAGACAGTGGGAAATCTGCAAGGCTCTCGGGAAGATCATAGGAAAGACAGTTGGTCAATGCACTGGCTTCTGCTCAGAATCCAGCAGCCGTGCAGTATAGTACACATTGGTCTTCTCATCCACCTGTGATTAAAGCTGTGGTTAGCAAAAGCACTGAATCAGAGCAACTTGGATATACCTTATCTTTGCCTTGAGGCATAGCAAGTGGTGAATCTTCCTCCACCTTGAAGAAGTCTGCCCCGGCTGACACATTTTCTAGAGGCCATCTACGGATACAATGTCCTCCATCACTCAGGGCAGAATTTTCCCATTTAAGTGCTGCGTTCTTCTCTGCAGCCTACATGCACACTAACATCTGTATTAACAAATTGCATATTTACACAGGTAATCATCTTGCTGCAGACAGAAAGTATTTCAGTTTCAGAGTGCCAATGCTGAATATTAACTCTCCAACAAATAGAGGCAAATAAATACCAATGGCCATCCAAATGCCTACATGAAGAAGAAATCCCTTTTCATAGTACCTGTAATTTGTCTGTGCAACAAGGATCTGTTTAACTAGGCTGGTTAACAGTCTACCTTCTCCACTGAGATTCAACTGATCACTTTTATCCTTATATCATGAAGATGAGACATTTTAGTAGAAACAAGGCACTTGGAACAAAAACATTTCCATTGATTTAAATAGAAATAATCATAGGCCTAAGTGCCTTGCAGGTTGGGAATCCAAATCTGTTATTGTGTATTCCATCATTATTGACACGATTGCTCCTTTTCCATCACTGGGCTGCTTCAAGTCTTTGGGAATTTCTGGCTTGATATTCCTTTGAATACAATGTATACTTATGTAATTTGTTTCAATTACTCTGATTTGAGTTTTACTTTAGTGTCTTTTAGCTTTCTTGACTCTATGCTGATGTGTCTACAGCTTCTTTGCATTTCATCATCAGTTCCGCTCAGCAGCTACAAAGTCCATTCTTATCTCAGGTTATAGTTTTTTTCCCCTGAATGTGTTCCTTTACACTTAACCCTAGAGCTAGACAGTATCTCCTCATAGACCAAGGGTCCCAAAACAGCGGAAGGCTGAAGCTTGTTAATCTAGTCATAAAACATAGTTTTGCCAGCAGTTAGAAGAGTCCTACTTCTGTCCTAGTTTACTGTCATTTATGAGCATTTATGGTACCACAATGCTGAGGGTTCAGGAGCAGTCAGGGTAACAGAACAACCCAATTACTACTGGCAGTGACCTTGCATCCTCCTGTGCCTGGTGAGAGGGTGCACTCTTGGGGCTAGGTGCGAATGAATAGGTTGGAAGCACGCACACACCTCCTTACTTCTTGGCATAGTCTAGCACCCAATAGGGACAGATGCTGCACAAATACAGGATAAAAAGATAGTGCTTGTCCCAAAGAGCTTATCCTTGAAGTAAAAGTAAATACTGACAGATGAGGGATGCAAAAGGTTAATGGGGGAACGTTCATCAGGTTTAACTTTAGGTAAGTAATTTACGTGCCACTGTAATAAGTACAGTTGTATTGACAGACCTTGCAATCAGGCTCCTAGGGGGGCAGTTCAGAGATCCCCTAATCATCTCTCAAAAGATCCTGTCTCTCTATGGATTAAACAGAGAAATCAGATTGCTAACATGGTGACTTAAAATTGAATACTTAAAATTAAGCAATGTCAGTGTTGCCTTTCCTCTACTCCCACCTCCAGTGATGATGGGCATGAGTCTTCAGGTGGCATTGCCAGAGGGTTGCTAAGCTTCATTTGAAGGGATGCAATTTTAAGGTCAGATTTGAAGACAGAGAAGAATGCAGCTTTGTGGCTGTGACAGGAAGCATAAGTGAAATCACAGAGATAGGTGTTGAGAAGTGTAGTGAGTGGCTGATGGAGGCTGGCACCACCACAGCTATCTAAGGCAGGATACGGAGTGGCTGGAAGAGATTGTACCTACCCTTCAGGCACAGTTCCAACCCTCCTTTCAGTAGATGCCATCAGCTGTCTCTTGGAAATCTCTGCTCTTTTTAGGCTTAATGTGGACTGGTATAAACACATGAGTTCACACTGGCATCCTATACATTTTCACCATTTTGCCTAGGTGGGCATCCCAGTTCCAGTGTCTGTCATTTCCCTTCCCTCACAGGTGGGAAGGATGTTTGTCTGGTTTCACTCACGTTTCTTAGCAGCTATCAAACATGACTGTTAATCTCCTTGCAGTCCCTTCAGTTGTTCAAGTTACATTTTCCCTTTATAAACAGAGGTACTGCCATTCACTATCACTCTAGAGCTGGAGTGAGTATTTAAAACCTTGGTAGTTTTTTGAGTGCCAGTCGTGGAATACGTCTGCTGACTGTCGTCTGGGATGAGTAAGGACTTCTTGGACTCTGCCCATGAATTAATGGAGGGAAGGAAAGCCATCACAAACATCTGCTGTTAATGCCATCAAAGTTTCGCTTCTACCTTATAAGCGTAATTTTATTCTGACATCTTAGTCCCACGTTGTCATTTGTACTTTTGCCTCTAGGATCAACACTGGAATCTGTATTGAAAGTTGAGAGCAGGTATTTATGTAGGCTTTGAGCCATACCTAACTGGTGTTTGATCTCAATGCCATTATCACAGCATAACTGTTTCTTTCTTCTTTCCAATTCTCTTTCATTCATAAGGCCGAAAGACCTTTTAATCTTTACACAATATCCTCTGCAAGTTCTAAATCACCTTGATATTTTGCAACATTGATTCTGTCTTTCCCTCCTTGATTTTTCAATCTCAGGGAATTTCCTGAATAATAAAAATGATGTCCATACATGCAAATGTGGCCATAAGGCCTTTTTCAGCACCTTTGCTCTATTTATCGTATCTAATTTCTAGGGGGTTTATATTAGTCTAAATGTGTTCTTTGGAGGCCCAATCCAATTTCTGTTTAAGTCAATGTCACTTTCATGATAGATCTTAATGGCAGTGGGATTTAGCCCAAAGCCTGGTGTATTTAAGTAATTTTTAATCTGAGGGGTCTGTAATAAAACCAATGACTTCTTTGATCTTCTTTTCTAGTAGTGCAACTGAGTCAGAGACTTTAATTTTTCTTTTTTTTGACTTTTTTAACTAACTGCATGTTAGCTTGGTGACTCTGAGGACAGTTCTCTTCTGCACAAGTTCTTCTTTACATTTAGAATGGTGTGTTGCACTTCATACTAAGAAGGAGGATATTTTCATATGAGGCAAAACTGGTGATATGTCACACAGAAACCTGACTATAAAAACAGTTATCTATTTCTATTAAGGCCCAGTAATCATGTGCAAGTGTGTGTGTATATATATGTAAACACATACAAGAGCCATATTAATTAATTAAGTTCAATTA
>NW_010327707.1:0-1242 GCF_000700745.2 Antrostomus carolinensis
AGAGGGGGGAGATTTCTGGTGATTTCTCCTCCCCACCTGCCTGGCTTCCCACTGGTGATGCAGCTGGAGCTGATAACGGTCCCAGCCGCAGCCGCCAGCCTCCCTGCACCCTCTGCCAGCCTCCCTGCACCCTCTGCCAGCTGCCTGCAGTCACCCAGACAGAACCTGCCGTGTCGCGGGTGGGCACTTGCCTGCACCCACAGCTCTGGTGGCTTGGGGCGAGTCTGTGTGCTGAGGTGCTGAACGTCCCACGTGGAGCAGCTCTGCCGCCAGGCCTGATGACACAGCCCTGTCCCCACCGTGTCCGATGACGCGGTGCCACGGTCAGTGCTGGGCGATGCCAAGCTGCAGTTTGCTCCCAGTAGCTGCTGTGCTACCCCAGCCCCATCCACAGTGATCCCAACGGCAGCAGGGTCAGGCGCTCTTCACGCAGCCTCTTCATCCCAGGCAAAGTTGGCTCTGTCCAGTTGTCACCCTCGAGTTAAGGGTGAATGTCAGGAGGATGGAGCCAGGCTCTTCTCAGTGATGCCCAATGGTAGGACAAGGGGCAATGCGTGTGAGCTGGAACACAGGAGGTTCTGCTTCAACTTGAGAAGAAACTTCTTTCCAGTGAGGGTGCCAGAGCCCTGGGACAGGCTGCCCAGGGAGGGTGTGGAATCTCCTTCTCTGGAGACATTCAAGACCCACCTGGACACCTTCCTGTGTGATCTCATTTAGGTTCCTGCTCTGGCAGGGGGGTTGGACTGGATGATCTTTCGAGGTCCCTTCCGATCCCTGACATCCTGTGATTCTGTGATCCTCTCTGCCGTGGACAGGACAATCCCAGTGGGAACTGCAGGAAGGTGTCCACACAGCACCTTCCTGGGCAGAACAAATGGGTGCTAAATCCAGAACACACAACATAAACCTCTGAAACGCAGGCAGGGAATTGCCTGAATTTGCCGTGTTCTTCCCATTGGTATTTTGTGCACATCCACCCACCGCACTTCGGGGCCACGGAACATTTAATTCAAGTTAAAATATTCCAAGAACACTCAGATAGTGCTGATCTGTCCGAGCAGCCCCAGAGGTTTGTGTCACTGCCTCTCATTAGCGATGCCCCTGACGTGAGGCTTTGCTGGGTCATCTGCAGGTTAAAACTTCTGTGATTTACCAGCTGAGCTGCCCAGAAGCACTTGGAGATAAATTTCCTCAGCAAGTTCGCTGACAACACAAAGCTGGGTGGTGCAGTCAATGTGCCAG
>NW_010327708.1:0-32712 GCF_000700745.2 Antrostomus carolinensis
TTATTATATATTTTATATACATTTTAAATATACATATATATATTCTTTTGCCTTCAAATAAGAGAATTCCAGCTACATTTTCATTTAGCCTTCCCCAGAGTCTACATGTAGCTGAAATATTGTAAGGTACTAGACTCGGTGATGTGAACACTGTGGCAACAAAACTTTTAGGTATTTTAGCCATGTATCACCAGTCCACAGGGACTTCTGAGTGCTGCTGTATTTATTACTTTATTGTCTGTCTCACTTAATGGTTCCCCTAATGATTATATATAGTTTATTTTTCTCACTTTAAAGACCATTGACTGAAATAAATCTATTTTTCATTTTGTAATACACCGTATTTTTTTATATTGCAAGATAAATTTGAATAAAAGTGTAGCAATAAAATTTATCCTTGAAATAATATTTAATCTTTGGGTATGCAGAAGCTGTAATAAATAACACTATTATTAA
Organism: Antrostomus carolinensis; assembly: GCF_000700745.2. NCBI lineage: Eukaryota > Metazoa > Chordata > Aves > Caprimulgiformes > Caprimulgidae > Antrostomus > Antrostomus carolinensis. The sequence goes on from NW_010327708.1 coordinate 457, forward strand.
AGGTTAATATTGGAACAGAGAGGGAAATTGGAGGAAAACAGTAAATATTGAAGTAAAATACATTGGTCTTTGGCCTTTCTTAGAATGGCTAGATGACTATGAATTCTGAAATTTCTTTCCTAATTTTGAAAGGTGACAGAAGAGAGGGTTTTAAAATCTCTTTTGAAAGATGATTTGTTGGCTAAACTGAGTCATAAGAGCTTATATCAAATTTTTTTGTAAATCAGAGGCAAGGAACTCAAAAACATTTGGACAAATAACAGAGAACCTGCCTGCTGGAACTATTTTATGTTGAAGAAGAGCAACACAATTGTTATTCAAAATATGACATTCTGTCTAGTGAGATAATGAGAATCAATGGTATATATGCTGAACTTCATAATCTTGATTTTTTTCTCATACATGAAAATTTTTTGAGAAAAAAAAAAAAGATGTGAGGTTCACATGTAAATTAAGGCAGTCCCACTCAGCAAAAGCAATGCAAAGTATCAGCATTCTGTGCGCACTGTGGGAAGGACAAAAAAAGAAAAATTCTTCTTGTGGTAAGATCTGTATGAAATTTTTTTTGGTGATAGAGGAGGAGGAGGAAAAATTAACATCAATATTAAAGTGCACTTGGGTTGGATCAGAAGTCTTGATGATGCATCTGGGAGCAGAATAATGTAAATCACTGCAGGTATAATTATGGAGGTAATTGCAATGCAGTATAAGTAGTACCAAAAAAAATGAAATTAAAAAATTGCAAAGCAAATAAAATCACAAGCAGCGGAAAGACAAAAAGTTTGTGATAAATGGTTCATTTAGACCTGCAGTGCTGTGTGGGCAAAATTGGATTGCAATCATAGCCATTTCAAAAATGAAAACATTAAGAGAAAAGGAAATTGGACAGAAATGGCATGGAAATTACAGCCTTTGATCGGTTTTTGAAGAACCTTTTATGAGACATCATCGAGAGTGGGCAGCAAATTCTTTACAATCTTCTCTTAAAGCACTTGTGAAAGCTTGGAGACCATGAGACTGAAATAAACGTTTTAGCATGGATTGGGGGAGCGTATCTCTCTCTGCTGACCTTTTTTAGCTTTTATTAGCAGCACAAAATTGCACTGAATGTTTATTGCAGTAAAGTAGAATGTATATAATATATATGCAATTATAAAGAACATAGCACAATGATGTAGAAGGAAAACTATTTTCTTTCAGTAGCCTTCCATTAATTTGCTGTAAAAATCAGGAACTACAGGTGGGGATAAGACTGCATGTTGTTTTTAGAGATGTGTTAGAAGTGCAGATGGGTTTTGCAGCTTATGATTTTGAGGGCTGACTTAGTTTGGGCTGAGTAAATGTCTGTCTAAACTTGCCACAAGTTATATTCTTGAGGAAGGCTGCACCTTTTTCTTCTTAATAATGCATCATTTTGAACCTTCTGGGTTATCCTGCTATCTTGAGGGAATTATGATGTCTCAACATGGAAATTCAGTGTCTAAAAGAGGTAAATTGTTAACATGAATAATATGCTGTAATTGCCAAAGCATAGCCCAGCTCTGCACTAGCTAAAATTAGATTAAGCTCTGAGGCTATAAAACAAAGAGGATCATAGACTTGTTCAATCACTATTAAAATACCTGTTATTCTTTGTAAAACATTAATGTATGGATGTATTTGGCAGTGCTTCTTATTAAATACCAGTAATTAAAATCAAAATACATTGAGTTAGCTATCCCATTCTGTAAAGTCTGAGTAATTAGCTTTCAGGTAATTGGTCAGATTAGTATCTGTACATAAAATTTTTATTGTCGATGAGAAGTATGTTACATCCTGATTTGAAGGATCATGAATGCTGTCACATAAAAGAATAAGCACACTATTTTATATTTCAGTAAACAACAGCTGGATTCTTCCAAGAGTGCTGCTTAAATCAGATTCAGGCTGCCTGAAGCAAAATCCCTGTTTATTTTCGTATTTTATTTGACTTGACTGGGTTCTGTTTTCATTAACATTTTCTATCTGACCTTTTGAATTAGAGAACCTTTTCATTCTGCAGAAAAAGTCAAGTTTTCTTTGAATTTGTGAAATTTAGGGTCTCTTTTTTCAACTTTCTATAGCATTATTAAGGTGGAAAATACTCTCCATTATATCCAAATAAAGACTATAGGGAAAAATAATACTAAAATAGTAAAAATATTGACTCATTTGTAGACTATTTTATTTTTTATTTTGGATTAGTAAATGGGAGGTGGAGACAGAGCTGTATTTTGCCGTTGTACTGCTGTTATTATCATTATTAATCTTTTCTATAGTTTATGTATAGCTGCTGTTTGCATCATAGGCAAATAAAAATGTCATCCATGCCCTGAAGTGTTTGCAATCTAAAATTAGACAAAAGAGCAATGAAAGAGATAACAGATGATAGCAGTTGGTCCTAGGAGTGGGAGGTTTGGAATAATATGTTATTGTTTGCCTGCTGTCCTCTCACCACTTTACATTTGAAATGCTCACTTTTTAACAGACTGAGGACTTGCTGACGTACGCTCTACCCCACCATCCAGACCCTTAATGGAGATGTTAAAAAGGATTGTAGCCCACTGTTGACCCCTGGTGTACAATCACCAGTTACTGGCCTCCAAGTAGAGGTGGTGCCACTGATCACCGCCTTCTGTGTCCAAGCCGTTCAGCCAATTTTCATTAGATTTTACAGGAGACCATATTGACAGCCTTATTGAAGCCAAAGTTGACAATAGCCACTGCTCTCCCCTCATCTACAAAACCAGGCTTTTCATCATAGAAGGTTGTCAGGTTGGTTAAGCATGACTTCCCCATGCTGACTACTCCAAATCGCCTTCTTGTCCTTCATGTGCCTGAAAATGGTTTCCAGGATTACCCGCTCCATCACCTTCCCAGGGAGGGAGGTGGGGCTGACCAGCCTGTAGTTCCCTGGATCCTCCTTCCTGCCCTCTTTGAAGTTTGAAGTGACATTTGCATTCCTCTAGTCTTTGGACACTTCTCCCAGTTGCCACAATTGTTCAAAGATTATCAAGAGTAGCCTTGAAATGGCAGCAGGCAACTCCCTCGGCACTTGTGGGTGCATCCCATCAGGCACCATGGTCTTATGTATGACCAGTTTGCTTAAGTATTCCCTGACCTGATCCTCTTCCACCAAGGGTATATCTTCCTTGCTCCTGACTTTCCCTTTGCCCTCCAGGGCCTGGGATTCCTGAAGGCAGGTCTTGCTAGTAGAGACTGAGGTGAAGAAGGTATTCAGTACCTCAGCCTTTTCTGTATCCTGTGTCACCAGGTCCCCTGCTGCATTCAGCATTTTCCCTAGTCTTTCTTTTGTGAGCTGTCTACTTTTATAGAAGCTCTTGTTGTCTTAAACATCCCTTACTGGGTTCAGGTCCAGGTTTTCCTAACTGCATCTCTGGGTGCTCAGCCAGTATCTCTGTATTCATCCCAGGCTGCCTCCCCCTTTTTCCATCTTCTGCATGCTTCATTTTTTGTGTTTGAGTATTGCTTGGGAGCTCCTTGTTCACCATGCAAGCCTCCTGGCATTTTTGTCTGGCTTCCCGCTCACTGGGATGGAGCAGTTTCAGCTCTTGCAGAGAACAGTCCTAGCTCTTGCAGCCTCTTCTCATATGACAGATGCTCTAGTCCCTTAAATGATCTTTGGAGCTATTCTCTGGGTATGTTCCAGTATGTCCATGTGTCTCTTGAACTGGGGAGCATGGAAATGGACACGGCACTCCAGATGTCATATTGCCAGTGCTTTTTTTTATTGATGGTCATAGCAAGGGTTTTAAGTAATGGATATGGCAATAGGAGATTTTGATTAACATGTGACTGGCACTTTCATAAGGGTAAGAGGAGTAGAGTTCGCAAGCAGAAAAGGGAATGAAAAGCAGCAGTCTGAAGTGTCAACAGAGGAAAGTCAGTGGGTAGAAAACAACTAATTGGAAGCAGTAAAATAAAGCAGAAGGATGAGATACATATATTGGGAAGGTGAGTGGGAGGGTGAGGATAAGAGGAAGTGGCTAAAGCTTGTTAAAAAGTTAATTGAAGGCAATGAGAATCTTTTATGTTTGTTTCAGCAAATTCTGGTTAGGGTACAGATTGTAGAAGTGGCAGGTTGTTAGAAATAAGATACACCCTATCTAGACTTCAGACTTCCTAAAGTTCAGCCTCAACAAGTGCCTCTGGGGAGCTGAACCTACTTTCTTGGGTTGGTGGCTGATGATTGCTTTGGTACCTCAGTGGGAGAGGGACTTAGTCTAATGACAGCTGTTTCAGAAGGACGTTCTAATTTGCAAAGGTGGTTCTTTTAGCGGAAAAAACCTCTGCCTAGTTGTGGCTGGAGTAGATTACACAGATGTTCCAAAGAGGGAGTATAGTAGTCTATCTCTTCAGAACATACAAAAGCTGCACAAAATGAAAACATGTCCAAAAGAATATTTTAAATTGCCAAGTCCTCACAGGGAAGATAAAAGCCAAACTTTGATTTACTGCTTAAATTATACATATTTTTATACTGAGACACTGAACTGCAGAGAAACTTGAATGGTCCTAATAAGGGTAGCATGAGACTTGAGCAGTTTCATTGTATACAAACAGCATCATGTATTTTATATATCTGTGAGCCCTAAACTCTGGTAGGACCACCCTTTATCCTTACTTTCTGGGGGATTGTTTGTTTGTTTTTCTTTTTAAGTATTTCCATATCTATTTTGTTACTGTTGTATAACTAACTTAAGATTCAGTGCAAAACATGCCAGTTATTTAGTTCTGCTGCTGTAAGCTTCTTCAACCCTAAATCTCTAAAAGGTCACCCGCCTGGACGCCTTCCTGTGTAATTTCGTTTAGTTTCCTGCTCCGGCAGGGGGATTGGACTAGATGATCTTTTGAGGTCCCTTCCAATCCCCAACATTCTGTGATTCTGTTTAGATTCCCTGCTGAAATCTCCTTGTTGAGAAGTATTTCTGCTTTGTTCATCTCCAGGTAGCAAATTGCTAACTTAAAATGTCCAGTGCTGCCATGTCTGTGTTTGGTCTTCATAAAATGCCGTGATAAATAGCTATTTTGTTTATAGAACCCACCAACCTCTACATAATCTTGGGTTTCCAAATAATGAAAAATACATTCAACATTAAAGCAAAAAGAAAGTTTCTCAAAGTTCTCAGTTTCCAAATGCCATATACTCTGTTATACATAGAAGTTTTGTGTAATGTGTCTGAGCAATTGGCAAGTCAGGTCCCCTGTAAACTGGAGAGGAGTAAAAGAATGAATTCCAAAGGCCAGGAACAAATAAACTATTTGCTAGTATTCCCTTGGCTTCCTTTCCTTCAAATCAAGAGAATTATTATACCATTTCTACTAAACCATAATTACAGTCCTCTAAGTACAGACATCCATAGTATCTCCAGTGTAAAATATTTTCTTCTAGAACGCAAGTATATTAACTGTAATAAGTATTAACATACCTATCTTCTGATAGCAAATAATAGGTAAGTGGAAAAGGACTCACAGATGACGGATTGATAACTAAGGCAATACTGTTCAACCAAGGATTTCTTACGCTTGCATAGGACTATATGCGGTAGGGAATGAGGTAGATTTCTTAGCTATTTTTCAGTTTCTCATATCTGGGCTATACAAAAGCATTACAGCTTTTGAATACAAAATGGGGAATTGCTTTAGTGGTAGCCAAAATTTCATTATATTTTGTTTGTTTTGTTTTGGGGAGGTGATGGAGGTGATGGAAGACTGGGGTAAAATCTTTTTTTTTTTTACATTCTTACTAAAGTATTATTTTATGTTAAGGGCTCTTATCTTCTTTTCAAACTTCAAGAAGAAAATATGAAATACAGCTTTTATTACCATTCTGTGATATTTGTAAGGACAGTGAAGGAGTAGCTCATAAAAAGATATTTCTCAAGTTTTAACATACTGACTTTTTCATTACCATAGCAGGTGGTCATTTTCATATAAATGAAACTTGTAAATAGCAACCCACCTTTTCACATTTATTCAATTACAGTGAATGCTTCCAAAAGCCAAACGCGTGGAAAAATCCCTTCCTTTCATTCTCTCTCTAACCAAATAAAAGGTATCTTTAAATCATATATAGATATGATTTAATTTATATATATATATACTGGTCATAGTCTAACTGCAATAATATATAAAATAATATTAAACTGCTTTATACTTTTTCAGTTGTTTTTTTTCTTCCAATTTTTTCTTACCCTTAGTTGATACTAAAGCTATAAGTAAAATAATTTAAGCCAAAGTGAAATTTACTTTTTCTGTTTGTGTGTTTGTAAAATAGCTTTCAGGTTTTTCACAGACTCATATTAACCTGTGCTGTGCTTTCCCATTTCCTCACTTAATATTCTCATGAAATTCACCCTCTTCTTTTGGGGTAATCATTATTTCCCAGGCTGCTGTCTTCTGGAAAACAAATTACAGGCATGACATCTCATAAACTTGCCAAGAGTTGGATTCATTTTATCTAATTTTAGATCTGTAAAAGTTAAGACACCATATGTATACATCAAATCAGATAAAATTGTATAAACTTTTCTCTGTAGGTGTCTCTTTCCAGTCTGCTTTTTTTTCCTAGTCTGCTGTTAGCTCAGACTTAGTATCTAAAGTCAAGTGAGACAAATCCCACTCCTGAAGTCCTCAGTGCCCTAAGAGGTCTGGTTAAAATACTCATCTATCTAAGGATTATTGAAGTTATATGAAAAAGAGGCAACACACAGTACTGATTACTAATGATGGCACTATAAGGTGTTTAAAATGTACTGCAAAAGTTCATAGTCTTTTATGGGGTCCGTAAAGACTTAAATAAAATATTTCCAAGTAAAATGAAGTGCATCTTGGAAAAGCATTGTAAGGTGCCTGAGCATAATTTTAAATAACAATTCTTAATCACAGCTTAGGGGATGAGAAGTACACCTTATCTTAGAAGTACAGCTTTTAACCTGCACACCACTAACACCAACAACAAAAATAAATACAGCTTATGGTGGGATTCCCTAGCTGAAGGGCATTTAAAGAAATTATTCCCCCAGATGAATTTCCAAAGACATTATTGGTCTCGGCAAGTGGAAGCAGTGTCTTGGCACAGTGCTGTAGCTGCTGTCTTCAACTCATTAGGTTCGGCTGTAGAAAAATAGATAAAATAGCATGAAGAATTTGCACGAAATTGGTCAATTTAACTGGGGGTCCTTACAACTCTTTAAATCTGTCTTTGTGCCTGGCACCCTGCTGGCAGACAAAGGTGGCAGTTTAAATCCATGGCATTTCTAATCCTTTTAATCACGACTGATGCAGACTTCCACCAGAAATACCTGTTCTGTTGTGTTTATTGTAGTGAAGAAGATTTCTAAAGAAGTATGTATTTGCTGTGCTTTGGCAGAGGTGATTCCCAAGATGACCAATATATGTAGTAATTAGATTTCAGTTTCCCTGTCAAAAGCATTGTGATTTAAATTGCTATGCTAAAAACTACTGAATTCTCCCCTAAGTACACTTGCAAGGTACAAATATTGGCATGCATAGAAAAAGAGTTCATGATGGCTTAGTGATTACTTTGACGTACAATTTGTATCTTTTTTAAATTACTGCTACTAAGCTCAACTGCTGATGGAAAATATGTATGCATTAATTAGTACAAGAACCGATAAGCATATTAAATCAGGCACATTATTTTTTGCATATAAATTATGATATTATGGAAGAAAGGTTGTTGAGCTGGACATAGAAGTGCTAATAGTGATTTGTAAAACAATTTTTATAATGAAAAGATTTTTAAATTGATTGTAAAAGGGAGTGTCGGAAGGAGGCATTTAGCTTTTAAGAACTCTTTCCTCACCGTATACCATCCTTATCCTATAGCACTCCCCTTTTTTGAAGCTACTCTCTTTGTGCTGTTATAAGCACAAGAGATTGCATCCAAGTTCTCCACACTGGCTCTAAATAAAGATTCTGCAATTTCATTCCAGATATTTTTGGGGTACAGATTTCTTGTCTTCAGAGGCATGAATGAGCTTGTTTCAGTGCCTGCAGTAGGGAGGGTCAATATTATTCTATTTTGCAGTTTCACACTATAAGCAGAACATGTAAATCTATTGTGCTTTCCAGTTACATAACCCACAAACTGGTACTTGAACTACAGACATAACTGTAAGTTTCTTTTTCTTCTCACAGAAATATTTACTGAAAACTAAGCCATAGGCAGTTTTTAATATTACATTAACACAATTTCATATAATTCTTAACTAACATCTTTCAGACCTTTCTATAGAAGTGTAAAACAACATTGACTTGTCACTAAAGAACAGTATCAATGATTTATATGAAGTGTTTTATTAGTGGACATGGTTATATTAAAACTAATAGCCAAAAATGTCTATTTGGATTATTTATACGTATATACAGGTTTCAATTCAAACTACGTCTAGAGCATTTTACAAGTAATGTGATACTATTTACTTTCTGGAAATTATATCTGTGTAAGAATTGCTGATTCATGCTCTCCATACGCATCACGTGCTACCTAAATAAAGGTGTCTTATTCAGAGTTCTTAAGGCTAAGCACACAGAAGCTACCCAGATGAGAAACCTCCTTTGAAGTAATGGTGTCCATTCATCTCAGAGAGGACTGCATGTGTGCAGCAACTCTGAATATTATGGTGTTTACTTAAGTCTTTGTTCTTTGATAGTCAATTGGAAAATTGAACCATTTTTAAGATACCAGTTTACCCTTGTGTTTCATAACTATTTCTCCTTAGTAAACATAATGAAAGGAAAACTGGTGAATCAGTTCTGCTGAGACATTAAACACTATAGTCTAGAAAGTCCACATCTGAGGAACACATCCATATTTCTGCCTGACAAAAGGATTATATTAAAGAGAAATACTAATTCCCCAGAAAGGCAAGATTAAAGATTAGCTATTTTATATTTTCTGATTGTTATTTAAAAATCCATTTTAATAAGCAAAATAAAATATTTGAAATACGTATTTGCTTTAAAATAATCTGAATAATGAACATTGATAATTACCATAAGTTATCAGAATTTATAACATATTCGGGTATTTTTTGTTTTCTTTTTGATTCATCATGCCTCTTTTCATTTCCTATTGCCTGTGGTTTTTCAAAAACTGTAAATAATTTAGAGATGTCCTAGATTTAGAAAATTATGTTTTAAATATCTATGATTTAAACTGTGCCTGGAAAAGGCACTTTATTGTACACAAAAATTGTTTTCTTGCTTTCATGTTAAAAGATGATTTGAGCAATGTTAGGCCATTAGTCTGACCTCAGTAATATACAAGGATTTAGGAGGTATTTTAGCGAAACAGTAATTGAGGGCATAGAGGTAATGAAAGCCCACATGGAATTACCAAATATACAGCATGCCAGACTAAATTGACCATGTTCTTTAATGAAATAGCTGTTTTTTCTTGAGAAAGGAAGCTTAGTAAATTTTATGTATATGGACTTACTAACATTTAGTATGGAAGCACATTAAAAAAAAGGTCTTAGTTATGTTGTAAATGTTTACAAAAGTTGTCAAGTGATAAACAAACTGTCAGAAGGGGTAATCATGATGGTGACCTGCATTTAAAGTTACTGAATAGGAAGGAGGTTATTGGCGTGATTCTTACAGAAACACTGGCCTTGAATCAGTATTATTCTATTAACAACTGGACCCAGAAAGTCAGAAAGCTTAAGAAATTTGCTTCTGATAGATATTGTAAAGTTTTGGTAGAAGGAATGATATCTCTAGGAAAAAGGGTTGAGATTAAGGAAATAGAAATAGATAAAGTGTATCTGTACAAAGGGAAAGGTAACTGGTGATAATTTCTACTCTCTCTGGGTTCTCATGCCTTGAAAACAAAATGAAGAAAAAAAAATATGAGTTCATGGGTGACTAGAGGTACTACCGTGGACAGCTGAAAGATTTCTAGGAGTTATTGGGCAAGATACTCAAGAAAAATGGAGATGTGTTAATATAGAAAGACACAGGTAAAATTCCACTTGTAATGCTATATATGGTTCTTGCCATCACTCTTCCAGATAGTTAAATCCATATTAGAGTGGATGAAGAGAAGGGTTACTAAAATGACTGGAGGAAGAGGGAAACTCATTGTATAAGCAAAATCATTTAATGATCAGATGTCAATCATAGTTGTCTTAATACCCGAGGGTTGGACAGGGACTCTAGAGGTCAGCACAGGCTGGAAAATGAATTCCAATAGATCTCAAATGGAAAATGTAACTTTAATGTAGCGTTTGAATCCCTGTGCTATGTTTTCTATGTTCCTTAGTATTCCATATAAGAAATGACATGATACCAGCTTTGACAATTTCTTAAACTTAGCTTTGTGACAATTTTTCTTAAACCCTACATTAAACTTTGTGCATGTGTGTGTCATAAAGCAACATCTTCATAATCTGTCATATTAGTAGCTCGCAACAATGAACAGATACCTGCACACTGTGATGCACGAAGATACACAGCATCTACTAAAACATACTTAGGAAGTCAATCCTTTAGTGACCCATCAAGTTCATAAGAGTTCTCTGCAGTAGAACTGAATCCAAAGTCCAAGGATAGCCTTTTCACTGCTGGATTATTTGTTTTCCAATTACATTTATGGAACTTCATTAGTGAAAAGAATAGCAGTAGAAAATCCCTGGGAGTTCAGTCTTATCCATTCTAATTTCTAACTTTTGTATTGCCTGACAGTATTATTTCAATATTTTTTGTAAAGGGCTGGTCGGTACAGCATTTAGCTAAGTGATAAAGGGAAAAGCTGCATTATGACTTATTGGAAAAATACCCTCTCCACTAAATAATTTCATTTTAGAATAATCTTAGGCTACTCTTATATTTGGGACCAGATTTTGGAGTAAGACCTAATCCAATAATTTATTTATTTAGATATTTACATTGAGCTGGGCCTCCTACATGTTATTTGTTGTTCAAGATTTCTCCAGGACTACAGACTTTGTATGAATCACATTATGAAGCTCTGGAAATGCCAAATATGAGTCAATATTTGTGGTGTTTATCTGTACAAGTCAAGCCAAGTCTTTGTGGAGAATAGCAAATGCTTCTGAAAAAAGATTGAAATTCAGCTGGCATAAAAGTTTATATCAGACTGAAGCACGTAGGCCTGGCCTTGCTGGGCAGATGCAGCTGGATGAAGGACAAGGAAACCCAGAAAACTAAGTTGTTTCACACATAATTGACCTTATTGCCCTGCTTTTCTGTAGGAAAGGGCCTGCACTTTCTAAAACCACAGAATCACAGAATGGTGGGGGTTGGAAGAGACCTCAGGAGATCATCCAGTCCAACCCCCCTGTCAAAGCAGGTTCACCTATAGAAGGTTACACAGGATCACAGGTTTTGGACCACCTCCAGAGAGGGAGACCCCACAGCCTGTCTGGGCAGCCTGTCCCAGTGCTCTGTCACCCTCACAGTAAAGAAGTTTTTCCTTAAGTTTGTCTGGATCTTCCGGTGTTCCAGTTTGTGCCCGTTGCCCCCTGTCCTGTCACTGGGTACTATTGAAAAGAGCCCGGCCCATCCATTTGTCCCCCACACTTCAGGTATTTATAGACATTGATAAGATCCCCTCTCAGTCTTCTCTTCTCCAGGCTGAAGAGTCCCAGCTCTCTCAACCTCTCCTCGTAAGGCAGATGCTCCAGGCCCTTAGCCATCTTTGTGGCCTCTGCTGAACTCTTTCTAGAAGATCCCTGTCTTTCTTGGACTGGGGAGCCCAGAACTGGACACAGTACTCCAGATGTGACCTCACCAGGGCAGAGTAGAGGGGTAGGAGAACCTCCCTTGACCTGCCGGCCATGCTCTTTTTAATGAATCCCAGGAGACTGTTGGCCTTCCTGGCCACAGGGCACACTGCTGGCTCACGGCCAGCCTGCTGTCCACCAGCACACCCAGGTCCTTTTCCTCAGAGCTCCTCTCCAGCAGTTCAGCCCCTAACCTGTACTGATGCATGCGGTTATTCCTCCCCAGGTGAGGGACTCTACACTTGCTCTTGTTGAACCTCATCAGGTTCCTTTCCGCCCAAGATGCTTGCCTTCATCTAGTAATTTGAGTTTGTTTCACAATCTTAGAAAGTCGTATTAACTGGAGAGCTTCCCCAGTGTCAAGTGTGTAGAGCTAGGTCTATGAAGTCATATATAATAGCCTGGTAATGTTAATGTGGACATCATGAAATATTCCAAGTATTCAGACATGGCGCTAAATTTTCAGCAGATGTTTAAGTCATTGAAAATTGCAAATTTGGAAATGACTACCAATAAAAAAAGAAACTTTCAGTTATTATAATGACTGTCAATTTATGTTTGAAAAGTTGCTGGGGGGGCTTTTTTCTGTTTTGAAAAGACTCAGGATACTTTATCTAATCATCTCTTCCCTTGTCCTAATGTGTGTGAAGGCTTCATTGTCATTACATTGTTCAGGGAATGAAGTGTATATGGATGATTATCTGCCTTTATCTGGACATGCATTGTTATCTGAGATGGCTTGATATTTTCCTGCTTGCCTTGGAATTTCATTCCTTCAGATTTTCCTTCTAAAATAGCGAATACAAGTTTCAACCCTGAAAAATATTTCTAGAATGATAACTGTTGTGAGTCTTTCTAAATTCTTCATTTCTCTTCAGAACCGAGTGTCTTTATTTGTTGTTTTTGTGTTGTGAGTTCACAGGCAAAGATATTTTATTGAGCTTTCAGTGTCATTGAATTTAAAAACCGTGGCTCAGACCTTCTACCAAGTCAGTGTTTTGGGACTGAAATTGTAATTTTTTTTTCTCTGTTGTTGAAAAAAAACATGATGTTTAAACTCGAAGCCAGAATTACTTTTTCTAGAATAGATCATTATCCTGGCATAATTTGCCATTTGTACATGTGGCATAAATTTTGTGAGAACAGAGCAAGACAGGTTACAGCCCTAAAGAATCCTGGTTCTGTTTTCTCAGTTTATTTCAGCAGTAATTTCTGCTGGTCTTTAACTGAGAATTCCTTGAGGGGAACAAGGTTTGTATGTTGTGAACTTACTAGTCTGATGCCATATTTAGGCTGGCAAAAAGCTTCATGCTTCCAGTGTTGGATGTTTATTGGCTGTGAGCAAAATCTTTTACCCTTGATGAAATGGTATACTGGGTTTCTGTATGTATAAGGACTTTTTATCCTCATTTTTCTCCATTTCACATTACTTTCTGAAGGACTGACTGTGGAAAACAGCAGCATCGCACCCTTGAGTTCTAGCTAGCTGGCTGTATGTAAGAGTGTCATTTAAACCTTAAACCCATATTTACCTCCAAGAAGTTGTGCTACACTGCTAGTCATTATAGAAAACTGAAACATCAGAGATGCTGAAATGTGAAGCAGAGGAAATGTGCTTGCTAGGAAAGTGCATCAGGCAGCATTTTAAGATTTGTCTGTTTCACTGTGCTGCTGATTTTGGTTATTTATGTTCTGACCTTATCTTTCAGTATAACATTTTTGGTTTATGTTGGCACTTGGAGAGCTATGGATGGATGGCAGTGAATTCGCAATATTTTGATGTAAAGATACTGACTGGCATGGGAAATTTGGGAATAAGCTTTTCCATAGTACTGTGTACAAGCTTGATAAAGTCCTTTAATTTTGCTGTGCTTCAGTTACCCCCGTACAAACCTGAGATACTTCCCTGCTGCCAGCCATACTATTCTTCCACTCATCCTACAGCAAGAGAATTCTCTGAAGAGTTAGGAAAGGGAACTCAAAACATTTTGATTTTAGAGGGCTGAAAGAGGGTAGTCCTGCTAATCCAAAGTTTTAAGAAAAGGGAACATTTGTTACTTGGTTTATAACTGATTTGTTGCAATTACATGCAGTGCCAGTTTGAAGAAACACTCTAGTTTGGTTTGACCTGGTGTTTGGGTGGATATATCACAGTATAAAATAATGAGGGCACATTTGGATGAGCCTCTGATTGTGCATAGCTGGACTAACAGTACTGATGCAGTCACTTGATTTGCCTGAGCATATAACCGTCTGACTAGATAAGGATTCGTCTGTCATATATATATCAATACAGTTGGCAAGTAAAATAAAAGAATAGAGCTGTACTTTTGACGGAAAACTTTTTGCTGTAAAATGCAAAACATATAATGTGCATATTCAATGTAGATTAAAATATATATGTTCCTCAGAAAAATCATTGCATTTGTTGTTGAAAGTGTGCTCTAGTTCTGATATACAACTAAAATAAACACTTGAAATTTCAAGTGGAAACACTGACTGCAAATGAGAAATACATATTGTGAGTTGTTGCCTTGAAAATACAAGTGAGAAAAATCAAGGAAGCCATGTAAGAAAATCAAATATCAAACAGAAAAGTTGAGAAATGTGCTTGAAAATACTGTTTTCAGTGTATCCTATAACACAGTGAAAGCCAGTTATATCATCTACCCATTTTCCCACCACCGTGCCCCCCAGAAAACTAACCTCTTCTAACAGAATACAACCATTTTTTCAGTTCTGCAACTACCACCTGCAGATTGAAACCAATTAGCAGAAACGTACGCACTGGTTTGAGAGGACAGAGACTTCCAGACTGCAAAGTAGCCATCACCCTGGCTGGGTGGACAGGACATACATGGGGCTGTAGGAGACACACCGACACATCTTTCAGCTTCTTGCACATTCCTGTTGCATGTTCTGATCACTGGCTGTGGCAGCCAGGAGTGGAAGTATTTCAAACTTTGACAAGAAAAGGCTTTGAAGTTTGTCAAATTCATCTCAGTTTGGAAGGGGGAAAAAAAATCTGCTTGAATTATTTTTACATGAGGAGAGAATTGCTTCCTGCTCAGCACTAGACAATTTTAGATTGTGGGTCTCAAACACGTACAAGCACATTTTCATGGTGTTTAAATGCAGGGTTTGTGTTAGAACCACTTCAGAGGAATATTTGAACATTCCCGTTGGATATTTGAATAATATAGGATTAAGATTTTGTCTGTGGTGTATGTATACACGTGTGTATTTTTACAGCCTAATTTTTATCATAAAGATAACTGAAAAACATCCTTTTTAAGAACGGCTAGATGTAAGAAAATCTGCAAAATATAAATCGTGGTGATCAATTTACATCTAGCTCTGAATCTAACATGTCCCTCTCTTCATTAATAGAAGCTGGGAGGAGTCAGGTAGAGCAGAAGGGTCAGAAGAGGGTCAGAGCCATGTTAGCTGTCCTTCTCCTCACGGCTTTGAACAGTTTTGCTGTCCTCGCTGCCTCTGTTCCAACCCCCTGTAATCCTGAGCAATACCTACAGCAGAAGGATTTGCTGTCTGAACACAAACGCCTGTGCTAGCCTACCTGCTTCTTACACCATTGTCTGAAGATGCGTACCTGCTGTTGGATCTGGTCCTTAGTGTCTAATTATATTGTCTGGTGAAACAACTAAAATATGGCAAGAGTAATTAACAAAAGAAAACAAAATCTTCTGGTTTTTTTTCTTAGCCTGCTGGGAACACACACAGCGCCACAGGCTGTAGCTGACCCACTTCTTGATAAATCTCACAGCATAAATGACACTGAGGCGGCTGATGCCATCTACTGACTGAAATAATGCTACCGCCAGGATAGTCAGCCTCAAAAGAAGCTTGCAGGGCTGGTAGCATTAAAAATAATCAGAACATTATGTACACCTCTGATTAAATATAAGCTGAGCTTGCAGAGTTAAAACAGATGCTTCAGAAATCAAGGTTCGTTTGTCTTAAGCTTGTTCTGCAGCAAGAAAGCTAAAATAATCTGTTGTTAGAAAAGCCTTTCAATAACCTGTTTTTCAGAATTGCTGAGTACCTTCTCTCCCATTGTCTTCAGTGAGATTTGTGTCTTCTCAGAATCTCTGAAAGTCCATGCCGATACTGGTTTGCTAAAGATAATTTATATGCTGGAACTCATTTAAAGCAGAAAAAAAAAAAAAATGCCCTTTCTCGTCCCTGTTCGTTGCTGCAATGACATACCCAAGTGTGTTGTAAAGCTGCTTGTTTCCACTTCAGAGGTGAGACCAGTATTTTTATTTTTGATACCTCAATAGGAAGACATAGTCAGTGTTAGGTATGTATCTGCTTTATGATACCTGCAAATCACCACTTAATTTAAAATATGTTTTCCTGTGTTTATATTAACAAATGCATTACTTCAACACAATATGCATAGAAAATTTGCATTTGAAATAAAAGCCACATTTCCTGCTAAAAATTATTCACTGAGCAAGGTGGATTACATATAAGGTATCAGCATCCTCCAGGTTAACAACAGAGAACATTCTCTCCGATAATGAATAATCACCTCTACATGGTAAAGCAAATCAGTGTGCTCAGCTCTTTTCTTAGATGACTAAGTTTTAAATGAAAGTCTCATTAAAGCAGACAAGATACCTCAGTATGTTTTTAAGTGGGGTGGTGCCACTTTAACTGGTGTCACTTTTCTGTGTGCTGAAATATTAACACTTTTGAGTCAAAATCCTACTGGTTGTGTGGAGCTTGCTAAATTCATAGAAAGGGATGCTGCCTCTAGTCAAAGTGTATCTGTGCTAGCCACCTTTCACCAACAAAATCCTGACTGGATTAAAACACTGGATCACTCTTTATTTAGCATTCTCTGACCTTTTTTGTACACCAAATATCCAAAGCTGGCTTCTGGGACAGCAACAAGTTTGCAGCCACTTTGTACATTCTGTACTCTTCCACAGTGGACCTGCATCCTTTATTCATGGCCTCTGGACTGCTGCTTCACTCTGTAGCTTTAAGACAGAGACAGTTTAAAATTTTATGGAACTTTCCATGATTTTTCCACTTTTTCAGATGGAAAGGACCTTTGGTCATTTTGAAGAAACAAGGTCTTTAAATAAAAACATGATGGAGGTGTTGTAATGTAATAGGATGTGGACTAGTATACAGGATGCAGTATTTATAGTTGATGTTGTTCGGGGCTTCTTCTATAGATAGTATAGTTCAAAGAATAAATGCAATTAATAGAATTCCTTCACAATTTCCACTTCAACATAATTTTAGCTTTCTGTGCCAGAATCATTTTTATTCCACTATATTAAATATGTGTGACATTCTAGCAAGTTGTCTTCATTGCTGACTTTAGGTAGCATTTTCCATGCTACCTACTACATCATATCTTAGTTTGACCAAAATCCCTCTATAGCCTAATTAATTTATCTTATAAATTTATTATACCTAATATCTATCATAAGTAATCCAAATTTGAGGTAATTACACCATCTTTAACTTTCTTAGTCTTATTTCCTTGTGAGTTTTTTCCCTTAAGTCTGTTGAATAGTAGATATTTAAAGGCTAATAGAATCTCTGTACAATTCTCAATTTTCTTACAGATTTTTAAATTGTTTATTTATGACTGATAAAATGTACAATATGTGCTGTGGACATTGCATCTCACCAGTAGACATGTTGAAGAGCAGAATAATAGCAATCATTTCCACTTTCAATAGTTTTCAGTCCACCTCCATCTAAGGGAGAAATGTTTTGTTTTCAAAATGTCATGGACTGTACTGTTTCACTGGTGTTTACAGAATAGCAACTCAGTCTTGAATTTGGTTTCACTTTGTATAAGCAGCCAACTTCTGTTGATCTTGGATTAAGATCTCCAGGACCTGTGAATAAGTAAAAATAAGGTTTACCTAAGGCTAGCTAGGAGAATTATAATGCTATTGCAATTTACCTAGAGTATCCTATAAAAATGATAAATTATAATTTTTCTATTGAATTTTTAAATCATTCAGATGGCCATGAAAGTTATTATTACATGTTATATGTGGTGGTTCTGAAGCTCTGTATTTATAGTCTTTAGGAAAGGATTTATTGTTTACAGTTATATTTCATGGACTCAAAGAATTTCTGTAAAATTTACTGCTTATTTCATTCCTTCTATGTTTGATTGAACCTTTTCTTTTAGATGTTGAGGATACATTTATTTTGAAGTCTGACAAAGACATGTATCTTATCTGCATATATAAATCATAATTATATATATTTTTACAAAGATACTGTACTATATGGGAGTTTTACTAAGCAAAAAGCATTTTTTGAGACAAATATGCAACATTTTTGTTGCTTTTGTGTGAAGTTAAAATGTTGTCTAGTGTTTATTGTGGCTAACATGACGTTTTAGATTGCCAGCACAGATGAGATTTGTTCCACATTAGCTTAGAAGTTAAAGACAGTAGTATGGGGATAGGGGGAGATTTTTGTTGAACTACTTATATTGTTTTCTTTGTTTTATAAAGTCATTTAGATCCTCTAGTCAAGTTATTTATATTCAGAATGTTTTCTGGTACTCACAGAGGACATATAGGAGAAAATACTGAAGGTCTCATGGCAGCAATATATGCAATAAAAAATGCACTGTTGTTTGCTGTATTTAGGAATTTTTAAACAGTTCCATTACAAACTGTGCAGCATGTACAAGCACGGGTATTTTATTAGCTGCTATAAACTGGGGTACTGGTTTCAGAAAAAACCTGCTTAACGTTATGTGAAGGATGAAGATTATGCAAGGAGCCTTCATAAAGAAGTTGTATTTATAAATAGAATATGAAAGCCCATTTTAAATTGCTTCATAAAATTTGATGGCTTTAAATGAACCTTTGTGCCAAACAAGCCAGTCGTCTTGTTTTCTAGAGTCACGGATTAGAGCAGGATTATGCAGTATATAGGAAACAGACCAGAAGTGGGTCACAAGGATCATACCAGCTAATGGGCAGAATCCAGCAAAAATCCCCTAGTCTCTGTGACAGAGCAGAAGCCTTGAATGGAGGCGTAAAAGCAACACAGCCCTTACAGCTGTCCCACTCTTGCTGCTTCTACTGACTCTCCTGCTGCAAGCCGGTACCTGTGTGGTGCTTTGATGTACCTAACCTGCTTGCGTGTGGGGCCCATTTCTGCCATCACCTGTGCTGAGATGGTTACCAAAAACTGCCTCCTGTGGTCACTTCAGGTTACCATGCAAACTGGGGAGACAGTGAGAGGATGGGTTTTGCATGGAGACCGTGAGCTGCCCATGGCAGACTGAGGTGACAACCCAGGAGATCACTGTGGGCTTGAGTGCCTTACCCTCACTGTCACAACGTGGTGCTACTGAATCCTGCATTCTCATCAGCTGCCTACTGTGATTTCTTTAGTGATCTGTGGAAAGAAGCACAGGTGTTATCCTTGTTTGTCTTTCTGAGTAATACTGCTCCCTAAGAACCAGGTGTTAGTGCTGGAGCTGAAATTCCTTGATGTCGGTCCACTGCTGAGGTGCCTGTGACCACCATGTTCCTAAGTCTTTATAGCTGCATGCAAGAAAAAGGAGTCAGAGTGAGACCAGACTCCTCACTCAGGCTTGTGGAAGACTGTTCACCTTGTCTAATAGTCTGTCAGTCAATGGAAATGGAGAGATGCTCCATCTCAGGGAGATTTGAAGGAGCCCGTGGAGGAATCCATTGCTGTCTTCTGAATGCCTCATGTAGACACCTTGTACATGGCATTAGACAGCAAGGAGCATGCCTTCTCCTCGCCTCTCCCTCCTCCCTGACCTTATTTCTTTTCCAAGAGGAAATCTGCCTCCTGGCACCCTGGGGTGTGGAAAGGTGCTCACTGAGAGGACACGCTGTGGTGCACACAGTGACTTCACACAGCTTTAAGGTGCCAAGTCCAAAGGTTCATACCTTTGCCAGAAGATGGCAAAAAGTTAAAATATTATTTATCTTTCTCCTTCTTTCACTATTTAAATGTGTAAGCCAGCATATTCAACAGTATTGTGCAATCAATACAAGACTTCACACTTTTATAATTGAAAGATCTGTAGAATGTGTTCTAAGGATGGAGATTAAAATACATAGGCCACATGAGAGAGCCTAAGCATCAGGTATTTTTTATTTATTCATTCCTTGCACTTTTTACTTCCCTTCTTGTGACCTTTCTTAGGATTTGTGACTCATTCTTTTGTTGCATTGTTCTCCCCTGTACCATATTTCACCTTTTCGCTTAGAATCTGTTCTCTCACTTTGTTCTTCTTTTGTTTTTCTCTCCTGTCTCCTGAACTGCACTCAACGATCACACCTCTCTGTCTGTCACCTTCTTCCATTACTACTTTGCTACCTCTAGCACTTTTTAAGTGTTTTATCCTTTGGTTTTATCCCTTGATATGTGCCCCTTTTAGGATTTCCTTTTCCTTCCCATCATAGGTGGTTTTAGGTTAGTGTTTTCCCTGCAGATTTTTCTGCTTCCCATCAGCAGTATTACTGAATTCCCTCTGCAGTAGGAGGAACAGGAGTGGGCAGAGGCTAATTCTGGTCTGAGGTAGCATCACCCGTAAAGAGGAGAAGGAAACCTGCATCTGAAGTCAGCCCAGACTGTTCTTTCTGCTGTTGGTACTGCCAGTGTCAGGGGAAGGAGCTGAATTCACAAGACTGAAATGCCAGTCTGAAACATCAGTTAAGGTCAAAGAGGAACACAGCACTCGTCCTTTTAAATACTTACTGAGTTTAAATGTTAATATTGAGCTTTGTGAGATACAGGGTTGGGGGATTTATAGCTTCACAGGTTTTTGATTCCGTGTCCATTACTATTTAATTAGTTATTTCTCTTACAAGAAGTTGAGTTCTGCTTTTACTTTTTCTAGCATTTGATCACTACACTCCACAACCTTCTTATCCAAAGTCTTTTAATAAATATTACATAACAACAGAAGATAGTGGAAAAAGTTCTGTGTGCATGGAATATTGGAATACTACATTAGGCTCCACTGCTTAACCATTACTTAGTCAAGTCTTCATTGATTTTGTGTATATTACCCAAATTTTTGTGTACATCTTCTTTCTTCTCCAATGGAGGAAGGGACCAATGGATAAAAATCTCTCTGCCTAGTCTGAGGTATGGCTGAAAAGGCATTATTTGGGAATGCCACTTCTTGATACTAACAGCCCACATACACAGTTGTTCAGATGCATCCATTGTGGACAAACTTAAAGAGACTACTTTTTTTTTTTTTTTTTTTTTTTTTTAATAAAACTTGTCATCAAAGAGAAGGCTATGTTTAGGTCAGAAAAATGTTTAACTTCAGGAAATAAAATTATTCTTCAGCTTTTAATGGTTATTTTCTATTCTGTCTCTTCAATGCCTTAGAAATGCTTCACAAAGCCAGGCTCCTGAGGTGCCAGGAGCAGACACTGGGAAGGGCTTCAGCAAGCAGGGCATAAAATAACACTTAAGCGTAGGTGTATAATGAAGAGAAGATAAAGATGACCATAGGTATCAGCTGCACAAGGCAAAACTACAAGGTAATTGTAGTGGCCTATTTGTGTCATCATAGGTTCAGTGCTATCCATGCTCTCTACTTCCGAGGCTCTGTTTCTCTATCAATCCTTTGGCAATGACAGCAGATGCTCTTAGGACTGGTATGATGTGTCCAGATTAAGAAGAGAATACTGAAAAATAGGAAAACACGTAATAAGATCACCAGGGGACTGGATAACCTGCATTTTACAAAAAGAGCAAGCTTGTTCACTCTAGCAAAAAGATGACTAAGAGGAATATTGAAAAATATTGATTATATAAATGCTAGCAGGGGAAAAATACTATTGAAACTGAAAAACAACTCTGACCATGAGTAAACTTAGACTGGAAATTAAAGGAGGCTTTCCAACTATGAGAACAATGAAATTCAGGAACAATCTTCCTAGTGTAGAAAGAGAAACATCCTGAACTGAATTTAAGAGGATTTTGAAAAATTTCTAAAAAGGACTATATTGCACTGTTGAGTACTAGAATCTTACTTTAATGGCTTTATCTCTTAAGATACCTCTTTCACTGTGGACTACATTCTTTAAAAATGAAAGAGTTTTTAATGTTTTTGTAATATTTGAGAGCATTCTTCTAAAAAGCTTGTTTATACACATATGCATCATGTTTTATAAAAGGTCTCCTGGGAAGCATTTTTTTGTAAAAGTCTGTCTATGAAAGCATCCATTTAACTCTTTTCTTGTACTCTGAGCTATTTGCACAGGTTTTTTTAGCTTTTCTTATGGGTAAGTGGGAGGTACTGTGCTGGAATTATTTCAGAGCCTGTACAAAAATTGTCAACTTTTTCTAAAAAGAAAAAAAAAATATTTGCTCATTCATAGGATCTCACCCATCTTAACAATTAGACTGAGTTCTTTTAGCATGGGAACTGTCAACTAAGCTTGCACAACTCTATGAATCAGTCCTTCTCAATAATAGCAGTTTTCAATAGGAATGTGCATTGTTTAAGCTTATCCACATGCTCCAATAAGATGTTATGTTCCAGAAAATGAGTACTTCACTTTTAGACTGTACCTCTAACACTCCCCAGTCTGTAACTCCAGTGCATGCCCTATTTTGTCTGCTGTTATTGCTGGGTTGCCCTTAATTATATTGATATATTCAAAGACTTCCCATATGTAAAAGACTAAAATGCTGCATCATATTTCACTACTATGTTTTCCCTTCCATTTACATTTCTTAAAATGCTTTGGAATTTTGTCACAGTGCCTTCATACATATGCATGACATGCCACTGCAGAAGACAGAACTCCTTTATTTTTAGAACTTATGAAAAATGCATCCAAACTTCAAAGATGAATTAGAAATCAAGATTTCTGATTAGATATTTTGGGATTAAAATCATATGAGACTACTAGAATGTAGACAATAAAAAGGGTGCTATTAATGTGTCTTTAGAGAGAGAAAATATCTTGCATAAATCCCAAGCAGTCTTTTAAGCATTTGGGAGACAGGAAATACAAAACATAAGCTAAAATGATGATTTGGTTGCCTACAGTTTGTAGCTTGTGATGGATTTAATATGATTGCATATTGTTTCTTTTCTGCTACATCACTAAAGATGTGAAGTGTCCTGGAATAATAATCTGTGTTCTATGTATCAGAATTCACTGAAACACAGAAAGAAACAAAACATGACATAGTGTCATGATTTAAAATTTCTGTAAGCATTATGTGCTGGCATAAATACATTTTGAGCTTGAACTGCTTTATTAATACATTTATAATAAATGCAACATTATTGTCTACTCTCTGCTGGAAGTATTTGTTTTATTAGCAGGTGAAAATCCATTAGCAGTTTTTGTAAAGTTGGAAATTTTTAGTTACTTTCAACTCTCAGAGATGTACATATTTTAAGTCTTTATGAATGAATTACTTCAATTAGTAGTTTAAAATGTAAATCAAATACCACAGCCCGTTGTTAATGTGTTCTTACTAAATTTTGCAGTATTTTGTATTACAAATATTTTGTCTGATTTCTAACAAAAAAAAAAAAAAGATTCTGTTGTGAAACCTATTATGCTTATATGTTTATTGAACTGAAATAATGGGCACCTAGAGTTAGTAGCATAAAACAAACAAAAAAAAAATTACCGAGTAGAAATTATTCTAAATTTTGAAACATAAGCATCTTGAGATGAACAAATAGAAATGTCAGAACTGCATACCCAAAGGTAGAATTTGCAAACAAACATTTGCACTTTTAGTCTTATTCTTGGTACCTTTAATTCTTATATTTTATTTTCTTGTTTTCAAGAGAAAAATCCAAGGTTGTTAAATTTGTGAAGGTTGTAAGAACTTTAACTATGTCCAATGCCTACAGCTTATGAAATTCATAAGCTTCACCATTTTAAAGTGATTCACCAGTTTGCTCTTCCAATGATTATATAGTATGCCAGAGAAAGCCTCTCTTCTGTGCTTAGAAACTGAACCCACAAAAAAACCCTTGCTGTGCAGTTACAAGCTGTGCAGCAGAGCAAAGGTGTCAAAACAGAATCTGCTACTTTTTTTACCAAAAAAAAGTTTTCTTTGTTCAAAACTGTCCTTCTCTGTATTGGACCAGTTCAGTAACAAATAACATCGGCCTGCCCAGAGCTCTGCTCATTTGCAAAATCTGCATATTAACTATAATATTTACTTAGTTCTCCCTGACAGTTTTCATAGCTCCTCCCAAGACAAGGAAGGTGATTACTGCATACAAGAAGAACCACATTTTTAACTACTTATAGTATATTCTCTTTAACAGCAAAACATTTCAATCAGATCTACCCAAAAGATAACAAATGTGCTACAGTCTCCAGTTTGAGATGTGCTCAAAAAATACTGTCTTCAGGCATTCAAAACAAGAACTGTGATTATTATTGAGTGGCTCATATGAAGAGATTATTTTCAAATATTAACTCTTCCTTTTTCCTCTGCTTTATATCAAAAGCAAAACAAACAAACAAAGAATTCTGCACCAGACAATAAGAATGGAAAATTAAATTTGAAGGAAGGGATGATAAGCAGGAACATACAAAAAAACCTCATATGGTTAGCCTTGTATATACCAGGCACTAGAAGGTGACCATAAAAATGACTTTGAAGCAATATGCAATACATTACTATAGGATGGAAGAAGTAGTTATTCTAACATCAGAAGTGAATTGGGTTGTTTAACTTCTCGGCTTCTTGAGCATCATAACCATTTTAATATAATTGAATGAAGATGAGTTGTATGACTATTACTTTCCCGTATTTAGAGGGCCTAACCATGATTCATACGTTGTGTGTAAAATATGCAACAGAAATGTAGTAGATCTTGGAATATGGCCAGGTGCTGTTCCATGTTTATGAGTATACAAAAATATAGAGATATACTATAGTAGATTAAACCTATATTCCATCTAGTTTAATATAGGTTAGTATCCATCCAATATAGTATAAAATGTCTGGCAGTATTAGAATCAGATGCTTCAAATAGACATGCATGCTTCTTGTGGAGTAATTTGTCACATGGGAAATTACTCCTAACCCTTTACTGCTGACAGTTTGATAAGTGCAGAAAGGAATGAGACTTTGTGGCTTTCCAAGGGTAGTTTCAGCAGAAAGGATTCAGTGTGTGGGAGAAGACTGTTTAGGTCACGTGGCAATTCACTTCCCAAAGGGTACATCTGATATCTCTCTGTTTACACAAAATACTTTTTTTTTTCCTCTCATGTCTCAGGAGAGAGAGGTTCTTGGTTTTTTATGCCTAGAACATAAGCAAAGAAACTCGTTAAAATATAAACCCAAAAGAGTTTACAGAGATTTATATTAACAAGTTAAAAATTGTTACTGATACGTTCTCAAAGATACAATTACCTTTTACCTTTTTAGTACTAGTTTCCATTACAAGTGTGAGTGGTGGGCTCAAAATACAGCCAATCAAGTTCTGTACAGCTTCATTAGGCTGCAATACACAATGAGATGAACAGGTTTGCTAAAAAGCAGTCCTTTTTTTTCTATGCTTACACAAATCTTTTAACAGTCCTGTGTTCTAACAAGACAGCCATTTTAAATTAAAATTTCCATCACTCCTAAACAGTTGTGACTTACAAAAAAGACCTGAAGAGAATTGGTTATTATTCACTCCAGCTATGCTAAATGAATAGATGTATTTGCTTCTTCTGAAGTGTTGAACAGTTGAAGTTACAATCTGCAAACTGAACCACTTCCAGAGCCCATTAGATAGATGCAGAGTGTCAGGATCTAGAAATGCATTCTATCAAATATTTATTTTGCAGTGTAATTAACATTCTTTGGGGGTTTTTGTGGGATTTTTTTGTTGTTGTTCTGAAAGGACAGTCTCTGCATCAAGGACTGTCTGAAGCCTTCTCTGCTGTAACTGTGCTGACCCAGTCCCACATGTGTAGGTAGAATGAGTGCTGAGGGGAGGCATGTTTGCTGGTGGAATTACACTGTCTCCTGAAATTGGGTAATGCGGGCTGACAAAAGCCGTTTCCATTAGGATAACGACATACCATAGAAGTTTAACTGACATACCTGCACTGCAGAGATCTGCTGGCATAGCTATGGCTTGAGTTAGATAAGCAAAACCAAATAAAGAGGACAGAGGAAGGAAGGGACAGTTGATGAGAGGGAGTTAAAAGTAATAAAGGTTTTTGCTGCATAGGAAGAGAACTATGAAGGTGTAGGAGGAGATTTTTCAAAGGCATGAATGACAGCTAAGTGTCTAAATTTCACTTTCTGCTTCTGAAAATCTCTTACTGATATTGCACAAAGACTGAGGTAAGAGAGGGGAAGAACAGAACAGGAGAGAGAACATCTGGAGGAAGGATTTAAAGAGATAGGCTGAAGATGTTTAATGAAGCAGAGAAATGTGATTCTTGGGGTAGCATGAGTCACACTCCAGGATAAGGAAAAGGGGAGTGAAATGACAGCCATGAGCAAAGGGAGGAGATGGCTAAAACCAGAAAATAAGTAGAAGAAGAAACTTAGCCTTTAAAAAAAGGTACAAGGAGTTTATTTATAAATAAATAGATGTTAATGCAGGTTGTGCTGGGATGTCAGGTGATGACAAGGAGAGTGTCTGTGTCTAACCTTGTCCGCATGTGGATGCTGCTGCAGTGCACCCCAGGGTGCTGCTTCTGATTATCTTAACTGAAGGCCTGCTATGACATGTCATGGCTTCCACTGAGGCTACACATGTAGATGTCAGGTGTAAATACAGCCCTAAATGCCTCTTAGGCTAATATGCATATTTCAGCATAATTCACAACCTTTATTATTAACCAGATTCTCATTTCCCAGCAGGTATCACTTGCCCATTTTGTCACAGGATGGCTTGTCACAAAGCGTATGAGTGGGCTTCAACAGAAAGAAGCAGACTTCATCTACTCTACCACCTTTGCCTGACAGAAAAAAATAAATAGACAAATAAATGTACCTAACTGTCATGTTTCTAACCAGTGCTGTACCTATGAGGCAATAGTCTCCTTTGGTAAGCAGAATGTAGATATCTAAGACCCCCAAATCCATTATTTCTCTACTGTCTCCCAACTGGTTTTATACCAAGGGAAAATGTGTGCTGTTCGTTTCCCATGTAGACTAGATTCAGAAACAGACTGCTGCTAGTGCTAAATCGAGCTGGAAGGTGGCTGTACTGTAAATCTAAAAGTTCTCAATTCAGGTATTGCAAATAACCCAGTGAAATTAGTAATCATCATAGAGGTTCTTGTTACACTAGATGAAAAAGTAGAAAAATAAATTCCCCAGGGTTATCTTTTGAGAGTTTGAAATGATGGTTTCAGTGTTCCTGTAGCTCATCTGTAGGCAAGTTCCCTCTGAAGTGACCTCTGACCAGAGAACTTAGTGCTATAGTGCAGTTCTTGTCAGCTGCAGTTTCTCACATCGTAGGTCCCCACTTTGAATCAAGTCCACTCTGTCAGCAGAAAAAGATGCTGTCTTGAGATATTCCCATGTCACAGGCAACATGCATTTCTTGAAATGTTGCGCCATCACAGCTTGGTTGGTTAGTGAGGTTGCACTAAGGGGCTATATCAGGGCTACACACCGCCCTGAGTTTTGTTCCTTAAAACTGTCCCCTAATGATAAACTCATGGGACTGGAATGCAGGATAAACAAATAGCCAGTGAAGCAATCACCGAGCTTTAATCAGGAATCTGCACATACAAAGAATAAGAAATGTTTGAGAGAGGTAAAGAATACTTGTTGAGTCTAAACTAACCAAAAAAGCATCTTTACGCTTCACAATTTTGACTAAAGTTTCACCTTGTGCAGACAAAGGCATCCCAGTGCTTCAGCCCTCCTGATTCTTTCCTTCTTCTTCTACTAACGTTACAGCCTGCAATTTGTTCCTATTAGCAACATCCACTGTCAGCCAGTGCTGGCTGATATTGCAGTTCTTTGCTCTTTAGCATTTCTTCTATAAGAACCGACAGTGTTTCAGAGAGATGACACTCTTCCTCTTTGGAGACAGCCAGCTGCCACTATATTTTCTTCTCTCCCAATGGTGTATTTTGGCAGTAGATTTCCTTTGCAGCTGTGACTACAATTTGCATTTGGAGAGTATTGGTTTAGAAAGAGAAGGTATTTAACAAGAGCTAACAATTATTGTTTTCAAATGGTTGGGAAGGTGATGAAAATTCCAGTCAGTGCTTGTGCTTGTGGATTAAAAACAAATATCACTCGTTGCCATAAATGCCGCTTCTCTCTCCTGCTGTGACAGCTGATAATGGCTGCAACGCAGATGCCACATTAGCCCAGGTTTCAACAGGAAGGGGCTTTCAATGAGGACTTACTTCTCAGCCTGGCTCCTGGGTTGTTAAACTCTTCAAGGAAAACCAGACTGTGTGTGTGCAGGACAAGAAAGCTGGGCTTGTTCCCAGCTTCTGAGAAGATGCCTTGGCTTTTTGTTCTTTAGGTGCTCTGTGAACTTAAAACTGTTGGTCTTGTGAAGGGCAGAAGACAAGAAAAAAGTGCTACTTAATGTGTTTTAAAAGAATTAGATAATACACTCTTCTATTTACAGAAAAAGTATTTTTTGTCTAGGTTTAAACAATCTTAAACTGTCCTATTTGGTTTTTGGCAGCAAAAATATGAACAGAATTAAGTTCAAACCTATGTTGTTTCAAGCTTTTATCTCCTTTTTTGCTAGCAGTTAATAACAAACAGGAATTACAGGCTTCTAATTAAAGGTTTAGTAGTTGCTGCTTGGTTTAAAATGACCTTGAAGTGGTATTCTTCTTTTCATCTTTCTCTTCTCTTTGCTAATGTACATTCCAGCAGGGCTAATTCTCCTTTTTTTTTTTTTTTTCTCCAAGGGCTTTGTTGAAGTGAAGGCAAAACTTTGACTTCCATCTCTTCATATTTATGATAATCTTTTTCTTGTCACACTCTTAACATTTTACTGCATCCACTTTCATTCCATTGTGCATGTCCCTTATGCTCTAAGTCCAATTTTCTGCTTTTACCCCACAGTTCTTAAACTATCCATTCTATTCTCCTCTGTTTTCATCAAGAACCAGCCCTTAGCAACTAGATAACAGGCTGATACTGAAGATTTCTTTTTTCACACGTTATAATACATCTTTTCTCTTCCAAAGAGATTTCTGGAGCTCATCAAATGCCTGTGCTACAGAACAATGCATCTGTGTGCTTTCTCTCAAATATCTTTTCTCTTCACAAAACTTTAAAATGCTAACTTATTTATTACTCTTTTCTAAAGAGAAAGCAAGCAATTTCATCAAACAGGTTGAATACTTTTGTGCTCCCTTTTTATAATGTATAATCTCTGGAAAGCTCTTGGCTGCAATTTTTTTTATTAAAAATGGCTAGGATTTCTTTAATAATTAGTACTACATTCATTATAGACGACCAAGCTCTTGCAAGTAGTGCTAGCATTTTCATTTTATTCCAGTCCTGTGTTTACATGCTTTCATGAAGACAAAATGCCTATGCCACAAAGCAGAAATACATGGACTGAAAGGGTCTACATAATGAAAGTCTCCCTACGTCCTGTTTCTGTTTTGGTTCAGTATCCTCATCCTTTTCCAGAGTAATACACTTTGATTTACAGATAGCAGAGGGCAAAAAACCAGCTACCAGAGGCTGGAAATTAAGTTAAAAATATCACTTGTCTGTCCTGGCCACTTCCTCCTCTTGAGCATGTGAAGCAGCAGAGGGTATGAACTTCTGCCTTATGTCATCCTCCTTGTTGGTGAAGTTTACCAGCCAAACAGTGGTAGCACGCAACCTTGGAGGACATGTGTCATTAGTGCTGAAGCTCCCCAACTGCAAGTCTGCTGTGCCACACAGTGCTTGGCAGGCCACAGGTCACATAATAGTAAAAATGATACTATTTTCAGCTAAAAATTTGATAAGGGTGCGTAGTTGTACACCAGGTATGGTGACCTAAGAAAATGGGAACTAATTGTTTTTGTTCTGTGCTCTGTTCTATGCACATGATCAGTAAGTGTTTTGTTTTAATTTTTAAATGGATCATGGTTATAGGTTAGGGTTTGTGACCCATAAATGGTTGTTATGCCATAGAGCTTCACAGTAAACAAAATAGGGGTGAAAAAAAGAAAACTGAACAAGCAAACAGAAAAAGCGTTATCACATTGAAGCATTCAACTAGACAACATGATCATCAAAGAAAAGATCTGAAACAGAACAGACTTTTTAAAATTATATCAATAAGATATGTATACAAAGTAGAACTCAGGTTCTCTCATGTTCATTTGGTCACTGCAAATTGTTGTTTGTCCGCATGAGTGTTAACTGTATAGCACTTAGTGTACACACAGCCCTTCTTCTGATGTCCCAGTTGGATAATTAACTCAATCAGCTAAATCTGCAGGAAAACTTAGGATATATGACAATATGCTCTAAGGTGTTTAGCTGCTAGAGATCTAACTGCAGTAGCAGTACCTGCTGCACTGGGTTAAAAAACATTCCTGTAACCAATGAGGTGTTCAGAGCAGCCTACGTTTAATTACCAGCAGGTTAAGTAAAATTTGGTCAAGTTTCCATCCACAAACTTGAAAAACTGAATTATCCTACTTATAGGCTTTTGATGAACAGCACTTTCCCCAACAAGCACTGAGTCAGTGGTTTAAATCAAGGAGCACTGTACAGGGCAGAAAGAAGAAGCGCACAGAACAAAATTGGGAAAGCCAGCAGTAGCAATAAATCAGCCATGCCTATTAAGTAGGATTTCTATCTCCCCAGGTTGTTTTGGCAATAACGCTAACCTTAGTTGCCCTCCTGCAACAGTAAGTGGCTAATGAGGCAGAATGGCCTATCAGTCACTGCCTCAGTCAGAATGCTATGGCAAACTGTTGTCCAAATTTAGGGTAGATCCATCCCTCAGTCTAAAAGGGCATGTGATGCTCTGGGACTTTACCTGCCATCCTAGATGAGGCACTCAGGAGGACTGCTTTCAGAATTCAGCCCAGATATCTCAGTTGGCCTCAGTCCACCAAGTTTCTTCCAAAGCTGTGGTAAACTTCCAGATGAAAGTAGGGAATACTCATGACCAAGAAGGGTCATACCATCAGAGACACCAGACTGCTTTTGTTGTCCTGTTTTTACAAGCAGAGCAAATCCAGGTTGTGGATTTGATTAGAGGATCCCTGATGCTGTGCCTATAAATACCCCTACTTTCTACAACCTTGGGCTGTATCATAGCTTTCGACCAAGCTTCCATATAATATCCGGAAGGTATGAGTACCTCAAAATGAGTTGCTCAGCATCCAGCATGCTGAATGAGAAGCTGCCTTATCGGCAGTGTATACTAAAAACAGGAATGACTCATAAATCCTGCTCCTCCTCTGAACTGTCTCCAGCACTTTCTTCAAGGTGATATTTGTGTCCTCTCCTGAAAGTGGGTGTGCAAATCCTTTTTTTCAAAAGCTGAACAGCAGTGACTGTTTCCTGTCAGAGAAGCACAAACAAATGGAGGCAGCAACATTGTTGTATGCAAAACTCGATGGGAGAACTCATTCAATTAAGATAACCTTAGGTTAAGGTCTGTCATCTCTCCAAAAGAATTCAAACCTACGTTGTGTGAGCTTTCTCTGGTCTAGAGAAGAGGTGGGAACAAGACCACATCAAGCATTTATGTGTTTAAAAAAACTAAGTTTTTAATTTATGAAAATCCTTAAATTACATTCAGTCCTTACTTTCTTTAAATAAAAAATATCCAAGTATTTTTTCCCTTCTGTTTTGTTTGCAGTTATCAATTGTTAAAATAATTTCAGAGATATATAAAGGCATCTTTTAAAAAGATGGCTTTCCAAAACACCGTTGGGAATGCATGATTACTAATCTCAAATTAGGATCTCTTTTTTTTTATTTTCAGTAGAAAAATATTATAAGTTAGAAATTAATTGTCTTGTAATTGAGTGATAATTTTCCCTCCTGCTGTGTGCAGAAAGCTATTGGTTGATGGCATATCATTCTCAACAGGAGGAAAAAGTATCAGTCATTATGGGACAATTAGTTCCAATTTCTACTATTTTTCTTCTGTGTGCTGATAAGATTGCCTTCAAAGTTTTAAGTACAGTAATTAACCATAAGTATCAAAAAACTTTTTTTTTATTTTTATTTTTAACTTAAAAAAAAAAGTCTAAATGTAGATGCTTCCTGCACCCCCATGCTTTTCTTTCCTGGACTGCTGGCATTCATGAAACAGTAATTTTCATGTAGCTGTACTTAACAGAAGCTGTCATAGTCAATCACCATATGTTCATGGTTTTGCAGCGTTGTTTCTGATTTCACTGCTGATATGTTATGGCTGAAGAAAACCCTGAAAAATCTTTCTATCAACACTGCAATTTATGAAAATAGTGTATTTCCC
>NW_010327708.1:32733-45861 GCF_000700745.2 Antrostomus carolinensis
ATTATTGGACTCAAACAGTTGTTGTTTGCTTTATTGACAGTGAATTCATAATACTTGGTTAGTCACCTTATAGCAAGTGTAGTAGCGTATCATTAATGCACACGTGGGAGGAATATACCTGTTGTTGTATATATAGAGAGAGATATTTGTGTACGCACAGGTACTTTAAGCATATCTGATTGATATCTGTGTGATGACCTGCGGAGATTTTTTGAAACTAGAATGCCTCTACCTGAAAAGTCTGAATTTTTTACCACACAGAATTTGCAAAGCTTGATCTACAAAATTCACTCACATGTGGGCATTTTTCCCATTAGTACACTTCAGTGGTGCATCTTAAAGTTTTAATGCCAAATACCAACTGTTTACATTTTTCTAAATGCCAGCATGTAATTTTATCGTAGAATCTGAAAAACTAGATGAGCTGTTTCCTTCTCCCACCTACCACCAAGTAATGCAGCCCAAATTTCATGTGCTTGGCTACAAGGATATAGTCCTATGCCTTCAACTGTAACTGTGTAATCTGCAGTAGGTTCTCAAAGATAAAATCAACTAGTCTTTGAAATTTAGTTTATAATTGCATTCATGATGCAGAGGAGGAATACAATCTTACTGTGTTCTTGTTTTCTTAGCTTTTTGATACTGCAGATGTAACAGGGAAAAAAACACTCAATAGTGAAGGTGGAATGTGATATTCGTTAAATTCAGCATACATGACTGAATATGCATAGGGAGCAGACCTTTTTCAGAAAGAAGGTGCCATTTTCATAGTCACTTGTCAGAGTAGAATCACCCTCTGAGGTGCCAATTATTTCACAACCTAAGTCCAAGACTTAACTAATCTAGTTAAGTGAGGTAGCACTGAATTGCACATCTCAGCTCCCCATGTTTGTTTCTTAAGTGCACGTACCATCGTGCTCATTCCTAATTAATTTTACTAGCACCATGGTTACTAAGTACAGAAATTGGGACACATAGTAAATCTCAGTAGAAGGAAAATTCAAAGGGGAAATAGTGAATTTAGAGGTATGACCTACAGACACCAACACAAGAATATTCATAGTGTTTCTCCATATTTTACAATTTCTATTGTGTTGTTCCTTATGAATTTTACCACGTCATAGTTAATCTCTGTGGCACTTTGCTAGTTTATAGGCTATATTAGAGCCATTGATTGGAGCCAAACATGTGAATATAAATCGATTTTATGCAATGTACACAACAAGGAATTTATTGATATAAAGAGCCTCATTATTTGTAGGTTTACTCTAAAATTATTTTGGAACAACTAAAATTCTCTGTGGACTTTATTAGAATTTCATGCTTAAATGCAGTTGAACGCTAATTTTTATATGAATTCTTTTGTCTTACACTGCTGTATAAAGGAAGTCTGGAATTAAATACCAGGGGAGTAGAAATGCAGATTACAGCTTCAGGAAACAAGATGCAAGCCTGAGAGATGACAGAATGATCATGTGGAAGGAAATTACTGTAGTTTGTTTCTTTCCCTTATTCCTATTCATAACTAGCTATTATCAAGGACCTCAGTCATTTTGAAGCAGCATTTGCAGTTGAAGACAGAGGGGTTAAATTATACATATTCTGATGCTTTGACAGGTTTGGTAACCTCACTGCTACTGAAACATGACAACAATGTCAACATCCAGAGAGACAGGGCTGTCTCTAGCCCCATTACCTCTAAAAATCAAAAGAAATACATGACTAAGAAAAATCGTATCCTTAAGGGAAAATAAGAGTTTCAGAGCATGGTCAGGGAAACAGGCATTTATATAGTGAATCTGTGCAGGAGACTCGCCACTTTTGACTTGCTACAGTGCTCCTTGCTCTTCATTTTTTTGCTCTCTCTATAAGCTACTGTGACTCCTGTGTGCTCTTCTGCATTGCAGGAGTGGAAGTTTGAAGTGCAGTCAAAAAATTACGGCTTTTAGCTGGAAAGAAAATAGTGTTGGCTTCACTGTTTTCATTTAAATTAACAACGGTCTTATCAACAGCTTAAGGAGTGAGTCTGTTGAACAATTCCACTGTATTTAATAATGGTTAACCAGGAAGCTGAAAGCGAATCATGTAGATT
The DNA here is from genome assembly GCF_000700745.2 of Antrostomus carolinensis. Classification (NCBI taxonomy): domain Eukaryota; kingdom Metazoa; phylum Chordata; class Aves; order Caprimulgiformes; family Caprimulgidae; genus Antrostomus; species Antrostomus carolinensis. The sequence goes on from NW_010327708.1 coordinate 34,826, forward strand.
GTGCCATGTACTGAGGAGTTTGTCTTTCTCCAATGTTCACAGTGTCCATATCCGTCCCAAAATATTCAGTTAGTTTGCAGTCCACTGGGCAGGTAATTTTCTGTGACATATGGTTAGCTTTGAAACATGCTTAGAGATTAAATCGTACACTGTAATGATTTAAATTAATGTGTTTATCATGACAGAGAACTGTGAACTAATCTATGTTTATTAGATATACAGTGAATTTTAAAAGTGAAATAGGTTAAGAAGAGTACACAAAGATTTAAATATTATTTGGATATAACTCAGTAGGTTTTCAGTGTGAATATTAGACTGGAAATCATGCAATATTTCCTTTTCTCATGCCTTTTCTGATGCTTATTAATGTTGTTTTGTCTGACTATTAGAGAAGGACACAGCTGAAGTTCATATCTACATACTCAAAACTTCTGGATAGCTACATTGCTAGAAGCATTTAAAATAGGAACTAAATGGATGTCTCAGGAGGGAAGCAAAACATGTTTCAACCTACTGACAAAAAAAGAAAAAAAAAAAGGACAAAAAAAGATTTGGCCATCAAGTTCATTTCAGCTGTTTTTCTAAAAGCTTCCTATTTTAAGCAAATTTTGGAGACCGATACTGAGTTCAGTGTCTAATACTGGGGACATTTGTTACCTGGTCCAGGTCTGTGCTGTAGATCACTCAGTCTAACTAGCTGTTGACTTCCAAAACTTAACAGTTTTGACTAACTGTCAAAAAACATTTCTGCCAAGCCCTCCTCTCTGCTATCTTGGAATTGCAGCAATTGTGCCTGACTTGATATGTGACTCCTTTCCTACCACCACACTTGGTTAAACTTGGGCTCAGATGTGCCACCCTCCCTGTATGTAGGTCCTCATCCCTACTGACTCACCATCTCTTGGTCCTCTTCCTGTCTACAACTCCATGTTCCTCTACCCTGCTCCAGGATCAGTGATACTTCTCTGGCAGGACACACTGGCATAGTCATTTCTAAAACTGAGCAATAAGGTAGCCATGGGCTTTTGGGGAGAGATTTAGGTGTTTTATCTTGTTCATTCAGTCAGACCAGTGAAACTATTGATGTGGTATTAGTAGCAGGTGTTGGAAAACAGTTTTAAAGAGCTAATGTACAGCTAGGATCTAGAAAGCAGCAGTTAATTTGAAGTTTCACATATGGCAGCAGGAGAAATGTCTCTCCTCCACTAAAAGCGCAACAGGGGTGATTCTGTGTGGATTTGCTCAGACATTCCTTGTGCCTCAGTAGCAGCACAGACAGGACACCTGAATTCTCCCACCAGAGTTCTTCATCAGAACCTTTTTCCCCATGAAATGTTGGCCCCTTCATGTACCTTTTCTAAAGCAGTACTAAATCTGGATTGCCTTTTAAGTCTTTGTGGTAGTGGTGAAAAAGCTTTTTTGATAGGACATCTTTACCATGACCTTCCTTTCTTCTGAAAAAGTAGTTACAGACCCATCTTTATAAAAAACCAAGAAAGTCTCTTTTCTGAGCTTGTCTTTTAAAATAAATGTCCGTTACTGAAGCTAGGAAGATAGTAGGTTTCATTAATAGGAAGATGAATGAGTAAAAAATATATTATTAATATCCCAGAATACTTGTATCTAAGAAGAGATCGTTTATTCTAGATATCTTTAGACATTCTGGTAATGTTCTCATCTTCTTAATGATGAATTAATTTCATTAAAAACAGTCTAATGGAATAGGGTAAATTTTCAATGTGGTGTCAAACCATTCTCTGTTAACAGTGCATACTTACCCTGGACACGGCAGCACTGAAAGCTCATAGTTTCTTTCTCTTTCAGTGCACAAGAGCTGTAGACAAAAATGACAGAGGAACACAAGTGATGTTAATGTGATTTTTTTTCTTTCTTGAATAAATTTTGTGATTACATTACAAGCTGGATGTAACCGCTGAGGTGAATGTGTTTGGGTTGCTGAAAAGACACGCTGACCAGGAAATACATTTAATGATACAGATCCCAATTTACTACTTTACATGTTTATTGAGCTACAGTGAACAGCTCTACTACAGTTATAGCATTAAACATTGAAAAAATGGTGACAATTACTTCTGAAAACTTACACAATTTCTTATAGTAACACTGTATTTGTATGTTTTTAATAATTTCATTGATTTTAATTTTTAGTATGACAGAAATATTTGAGAGGCAGCAAGGTAAAGGAACACTTTCCAGAAAATTTCTCATTTCGTCAGCATGGGATGTCTGACCTATTCACTGTCTCACTCCACCCAGTTTGTATTCACCAGATAAGAGGAGGAATGAGCAAAATTAAATTGTATGAAATCCACCATGCAGAAGCAGTGTCACCAGTTTTATTTCCATGAGATTAAATATTCACTAAGTCCTTCATCAGCTGCTATGGTATACCTGCTGTAATTTAGCCACACAGAAACCATACAAATTTACTTTGTTGCCCTTAGGCCTTTCTTTTCTTTTTTTCTCTTTTTTTTTTTTTTTATAAGCCAAACTGGCATATTATGTGACTTGGTCAGAAATATATAATTCTATCATAAATATTCCCACGATTTCCCAGAAAATGATACACTACTCTTGAGTTTTGCTCTTATTCCAAATACTGAAAATCACCCTTTCATGTGAATCACTGTGAACATCCCACCTCTCTCTCCTTAATTTTCTCACTATTCAGTTTATTTTTCAAAAACTATTTAAAACAAGTAAAATTTTCCCATAGGATTATTCCTCCCATACCTTACTTTGGATATGCCCAAATGTTTGCAAAGACAGGCTGTTCCTGCTGGAACACATTCTTTCAGCTTTCAGAGTTCCAGAGGCTACTCCATGCTCCATAATGAGCCATGTCTGAAGTCTTACTCCTCTTTACTCCTCTCTTAAGAGGTGCATTTAAACAGGACTCTCACCATCAGGATCCATACCAGCACACTGAGGCAATCAGCCAATACTTTGTACTTCCATAAGGCAATCTCCTGCTTCTGGTGAATCTCCAGAGTGCATTTGTATATTATTTAGATGCTTCCTTTTCAGAGGAAATTATGTAGAATTTATGTAGAAGTTTGAGCTGATACTAATTTTTGTCAGAATTTTTCTTGCATAGGGCATAGTAAGGTTCCTCAAGGGTTCATATCATCATCTCTGGATTTTCAAGAGATGACAAGCATTACTTTGAAACATTTAACGTATTTGTTCATTGTTTTGTGTGACATCTACCTTATAATGATTCTATGGCACTAGTATGGGTGCACAGTAATATACCAAAGAATTGGCATACTCAGGGAATACAGTCTATGCTGTGTTTTATAGAAGCGTGTAAATGCTTTTATTGACTACAAATGTACTCTTATGTATGCCCGCATGATGCACATACAATATGTCATGTTTCATACCTAGCTCTATAATCATAATGAACACTGAACTGGAAATCATAATTGAATTGATATTTCATTTTTTAAGCTGTAAGAAATTTTTGCTTGCAACTGCCATGTCATAAATGGCAGATAATCTACTAGTATTTTGTAGATCTTTACCATCAGTGATGCACTGCAGCATTAAAGTAACCTCTTTTTTTTAAAAAGGCCAATTTAAATCTAATTATCCAGTACTCTGCAGTGTCTAATAATACCACAGTGTTTATACCATTATTGTGGAAAGCTGCAGCATTACAATAATAGAAGCCATCAGATGTTCTGTCTATGAGCCAGTGAGCATGTGCTCTTTAAAAAATTCTTTACGGCAGAAAGCTTCTTCTGAGACAAGATTGTTTTTCAGACCCTCCACACCTATTTAAAATACCAGGACAGTGTCATTGGCATGTAAAGGTCGAAGGCTCTGTAGCAAGTCTCAAAGCATTTGTGCATGCCTCATTAGATGTAGTGACCTCTAACTGCAGTAGGACTCTACCGAGGATCATTCCTGGAGATCAGAGGAATACTCTGTTTTGTTATTTTTTCCTGCTTTTAAATAAATGAAAGAGTAACGCTTCAGATTTGTTCTCTTAATATATTTTCAAAATATAGCTCCAAAACTGGAGGCAAATAAATTACGTTTGCCTTAATTTTTAATTAGCTGAAAGTCATCACTGCAAATTGTGTCTTCCATTACAAAATAAAATAGTCAACTGCTAGGCCTGAAATAATTAAGCAATATATTATAATTAAGCAATTTAATTTTGATTTAATTATGATATATCATGCAACTTTTCTTCTGATTTAAGTGACATTCATTGACAAAATGCTATAATATAAAACAGCACTAATGTTTACAGCTGATGGCTCTGCATGTTTTGCTTCATAGTGTTTGGCATTCATCAGAGCATATGGAAAAAATCTTCTAGTCTGGAGTAGCTGGCACGTTATTTCATACTACACAAATTATGCACTACGTGTTTTTCCTGATTGTTATTTTGGAAGGCAAGTGGGTAAATCTTGGCAGACATCAGACTTGAGCCAAAGTTCATGGATATTAACTGGAATCTTTCCATCGACTTCAGTCTGCTTTAGATAGTGAACTACTCCCATGTTGTTACAGGCAAATAGATAAGACTGAATGCTTATGAAATATTTATGGAGCTGTATCATATACGTATTCTGTGTCAACATCAACACGATTTCGTATTAGGCTTGAGATTGTGAGGGCAAAGGCAGAAGCAATGGGCAGGCAGGGAATACTCCTTCATTCAGTGCTGCATCAATAAAATTGCTGCAAAATATCCACCAAATTGCTTCTTCACAACAAGGCCAACCTCCTATTTAGTCAAAATCTTTTTCATTGGATGACAGTATTGGAGGATGGCTTCTATTCCAGATTACACTTGTGTGCAAACCTCTGTTTAATGACAAGAATGATCAGGGTGATTTCAAAAGGTTCATTCTGCTGGCAGTCAGGTCTGCACCTGCAGGTCTTCATGGCTGTAGGCTCGTAGAAAAAGTTGAAGGACGAAAAGCCAATCCTCATCTTGATTCAGTGAATTGAGCACTCCCAGCAACATCCATGAAAACAGTCATGTAAGGCAGGAAAGCTCATGATTCATCATATTGCATGCAGTCAGATGCTCTTATGCCCCTTTAATTTTGATGTGTTGCCTTTTTTTCCTCTGGTAATGTTTAAATTTCTTAGCAAAAGATTAAAGGCCAAATGTCTTTCAGGGCTGAGAGCAATTGCACACTCAGAGCAATAATGAGTGTTTGTTATCTCTCAACCCCTTTCTCCCTCTGGTTTTCCTAAGAAAAATATAATGATTATTCAGATCAGTGATATTTAGGATGCAGCAGAAAATCAGAACAATGTGTTCAAAACCAATATAAGCATTTCAGCTAACCTTCTTGTGATATTGGAATTGGTTTGTGCATCTCATCTCATCTCATCTCACCTTCATCCCACTGGCTCAAAACTCTTTGCTTCATAATATACACTCAAGTAAAGGTTTTGCAAAATGTCTGTTAAATAACATGAAATTAAAAATATGCTGATGTGGGATTATGTTTGTGACAGCCTCTCCAATATTTCAATATGACTCCATTTAGATACCCTACAGATGCCGTAGCTTTGTGAATACACCAATGAGACATCTGAATAATTTAAGATAATATTGTCAGTAGCAAATATCACATGAAGTAACTGGAAGGAAAATTGGCTTCAAAAAGTAAAGATAAAAATGGATGCAAATCAATTTCTGTTTAATATACAACTTGCTTAAATAGGAAACAATAGGTTAATACTTTGAGAGGAAATCTTGAACTGTTTTTATTATATCCTTATAACTTCATTTACTTTATATAAAAATTTTGGCTATGATCCACACCTATGTAACTCTCATAGAGAAATAATTCTGTAAATACGCTGTGAAATTTGCACATAGAGGGTAGGTATTAGCCAGTTTGCTTACACTTTCAGAATTGAAGAGCAAAATATAAATCTACATAAGAGTTTTACAGGAATTCAGCAGTTCAAAAATGTAACACCGTTGGAGAACTCCTCTAAGCAATAAAATTATTCTGGCTGAAATTAACCCTGAAAAAGACTTTTCTCTCTTGTCTAATAAAAATTTTATGAAGAATATGAAGCAATATGCTGATGCAGTTGTATTTACCCAGTAGGTGTGAGCACCAAGTTGTATTCTGCCTATTTAGTCTTTTATTGATGAGAGATCCATTTCAATGATTTAAACATTATCTTTTTGTGTGTGTGGTTTTTTTATTCCAACAGCTTACCCAGGGGTTAAAATGGTGAGTGAAAGTCATCATGAGGCCCTGGCAGCACCACCAGCTACCACAGTAGCAGCAGCCCCTCCAAGTAATGTCACTGAGCCAGCCAGTCCTGGAGGAGGGGGAGGAAAAGAAGATGCATTTTCTAAGTTAAAAGAGAAGTTCATGAATGAACTGAACAAAATTCCACGTAAGTAAAACTTGATTGACTAAAAAGCTTCTGTTGGCAGATTAGATTTAACTTGACGTTTTCTCCTTTGTCATTTATTTAGACAGCATACTAAATGTTTGCTAGTCAAAACTAGAACAATCAGAAGATAAACCTGATTTAGTAAGGTCCTCAAAATTAGTTGGAGTAGAAAAAATAAGATTGAAGTCATATATATTTTGAGTCTATTCTTGATATGTCAGATTCTCAGTAAGTTTTACTGATGAATTATAGCTGAATCATCAAAACTGAATGGCAGAACTTCACAGCAGCCATGGGACCAATAAGCAAAATATTTCCTAACAGCAACACTTAGGGTTTCATGTTTATGACAAATGTGTATGGGCGTATTGCCTTAAAGCAAAATTTATCCAGAACTCATAAATATTGAGAAAATAAGTTTCTGTTTATGGAGAAACTGTTTCTTTGGGCTTTAGAAAATGTAGGAAAAGTGGGAAAATTGCTTTTTAACAAAGAAATAGCTCTCAGTAATGTGTGAAGATAGCCATACTTTTCCTACTCAGCAATTCTGTTAGATCAGCCACTGATAGTTGTTTGCATGAGTTCCTGTACCTATGCAGAATACTTTAAAAGTACCAAGGTATATATACCCAACACAAGAGAGACATGGACCAGTTAGAACGAGTCCAGAAGAGGGCCACGAGGATGATCCGAGGGCTGGAGCACCTTTCCTATGAGGACAGGCTGAAAGAGTTGAGGCTGTTCAGCCTGGAAAAGAGAAGGCTCTGGGGAGATCTTATAGTGGCCCTCCAAGGAGGCCTACAAGAAAGCTGGGGAGGGACTTTTTATAAGGGCAGGTAGTGATAGAACAAGGGGAAATGGGTTTAAGCTGAAAGAGGGTATGTTTAGATTAGATATTAGGAAGAAATTCTTTACTGTGAGGGTGGTCAGACACTGGCCCAGGTTGCCCAGAGAAGTTGTGGATGCCCCCTCCCTGGAAGCGTTCAAGGCCAGGCTGGATGGGGCTTTGAGCAACCTGGTCTAGTGGGGGGTGTCCCTGCTGATGGCACTATATGATCTTTAAGTTCCTTTCCAACCCAAACCATTCTATGATTCTATGTTTCTATATTTCTGTGAAGTCAATAGGGTTAAAGTCAGCAGGGTTCTTTTGGTCTGTGCTAGAAAGTATTGATTCAAAGTTGAGGCCTCAATTTGTTCACATTTGTAAAAAAATATAAGCATTAGCTTTTTGCTGTTATTTGTGATAATATTAGGATTCTTGAACCTGTTTGGTATGTTTTAGTAAGCATACACTGGTATTAAATATACACCTAATTCAACATTGGCAATGTAATTTCATATCATAAAGAAAAAATCCTTTTTGTTACTGACAGAAAAATTACCTAATGATACAAGCAGATAATTTTGGCACTTTATTTATAGACATGAAGGTGAAGGCTGTGTGTATATGTGTGTTTTAATAGCAGGCATTAGAGAGACATTCAATCTTTAGTAATTTTTACTTCAGAAAAATAAGTAATTGTAAAATGTTTTCAGGAAAGTATTTTAATATATGTTAAAGTTTTCATTTCTACAGTGTTATCATTTGTGTAAAGAAAAGTTGTGTGACTGATAAAGACAGATAACAAATTAGAATATTAATCGTTTTATCTCTGAAATGGATCTTGGCATTCTGGTAGATGTGGTTTTTGCAAAATTAATAGTGAACAGCCTTGTTCTCTCACTCGAAGTTCCCACTTGCAAGAATAGAGGTGTTACATGGTAAGAAGTCTGTATGTCATTAGTTTGGTAATCTGGACAGTCCAGTGCAGACCATACTGAAATGAAATTCCCTGATGATATCATGGGAAAAACAAAAGTACAAGAAGAAAAAATAAAAGTCAAAACATTGAGGGAGAAACAGTCAGCATTTCAAACATTTATCTTTTCATTTTTATCTCACCATGCTATGTAAATGAGGTAGATGACACTTTTATATAGATACTATTTTCTTTTTAAACTTTGATTTTAATATAGCAAAGGCATGAATGGTTTCCAGTATGAGGAACTCCTTCTAGAGGCTGCAGATGTAATTGGATCTTCCGAGCATCTCCATCAAATACTAGGACTGTTGAACATGACATTCTGCTGTGTATATTTATTTTTTCTTAATTTTGCCATTTCAAGAAAAAAGTTAAGACTTCATTGTACTACAGTGAGGCAAAGGGCTTGAGTGTGGGGGTTTTTTAAATATTTAAATATGAAATAGTACCATTGACATGTTGGATTATTTTATATCCCAAATAACTTTAGTTTCCCCCATTTTCCCCAGTAACAAATTCTACATGAATGGACTGTAACTGACAGGTCTATATGTGTTTCTTATTTATAAACTAAAACAAACAGGTCACCAAATAAGTTTAAGTAGGCTGTCTCCAAAATATTGGGTGCAGGAGGGGAGAGGAGACTTCATTTCCCTATTGGAAGATTATAGCATTTCATTACTATTTTTTCAGTTTATGTCAGTAGGGAGTTGTCAGTGAAGTGGTGTTAGCCTGTTAAAAAGTTGAGGATTTAATTGTGGTAGAAAAGTTGTCAGAACTTACCTTTTACATCTGGTTGCAAATTTTTTGAGAATCTCTCTTAAAACCAAGCAGAATGTAAATTTATTCCAACCAAATCATTTTTATAGTGCCTTTCTGGGAATTTCTTGCTGTGTGAAAGAGAATAAAGATGGTGAATGGGCCCCATTGGGACAGCACAAATACTTTGGTCTAAGAACACTTCCAAGACCATGGACCAGGTTTTTCCTCTGGTAGATTCAAACCAAAGACCTGACCCCAGGTCTTACACATAGCAGAGGAATGCCATAGTCAGCAAGTTGTCTAATCTTTGCAGGTCAGTGACAAGCCTGTTTTCTAGTTCATGTACTTTCTCATTTAAAAATTCCAAAGGTCTCATGTTCATCCTCACATGTCAGGGAAGGCTTTGAAAGATTAGTAGTTACTGCGAGAGGATTGTTGTCTGTCTGGAAAAAAGAAATAATTAAATGGTTTAGTTGCCTCTGCCTAAGGTGTCTGCAGATGGAAAATAACCCATCACGATTTAATGGATGTATAATAGGATAGAATGTGCCCATATTGTGAAGAAGCTCACCTGCAATCAGTTTGGTTTGAGTGATAAAAGAACCAAGCCATAGTATGGGCTAATTTATATCTAGTCTCCTCTTTGTGTTGTTTCATAGAAATTACATAATATCATGCTTATATAAAAAAAACCATTCAAATTGTGGAATACATGATGACAAAAATAAAGGTAGACCAAGCTACACCCCACTGAATAAATACTATTCCTTCCATGTTGCTTGTTAAGAACAGTCATCTTTTTAAAATAATGTTTTGTAGAACACGTAGAAGTCACAAGTTAAATAGTCTAAACGTACTTAACTAACTGAAAATATCAGGATTCCCATTAGGATTTCACTTTGCAAAACTACAAGATAGAGTCTGTGCAATTTAAATTATACTGATGTTTCCTCCTGTAATATATGCACCAGAGAAGTCTTATTTTGTCAAAACTGGATGAATTTTAATAGAAAGAGGAAATGAAAGTTTCAAGAAGAGGAGCCAGCCCATTTGTATTAGTATACATTTATTTCAAAAGCAGTGGTGCAGTTTGTAAACCCAGTTAAAATTTTGATAGATGCAAGCAGAAATTCTGGGGTTTTCCATGTATTTGTGTATCTTTAAAGTAGAACATATTCCACATTTTGTGGCAGAAGAATGTGGGCTTCCAAAAGCACACAAATTGTTCAGAATGGTGTTGTCCTAACATATATTTCACTCTGAATAAAGCAAGTGGGATCATTTTATTAAAATGAGTCATACAATTAAAGTGCAAGAATCCTGTAAGGTTACTGAGGCATAACTGTGAAGAATTTTCTTCTCCGTTATGTAAATCTCTGCATTTTGGTGTGAGTAGCTGATTTACATAATCACAGTACAGTTGTTTTTCCATAACTGCACTGTATATAAAATTCACTCTATCTTAATTGGTTCTTATCCTTTCTATCCCAATTTATCTTTCATCTACAGAATTTTTAAACTGTTTACCTGAAGGAAAAAAGCACCATCCCTGCTTTTACACTTTGCATTTTAAACGTAGTAATGTCCACACCTGAAGAAGGGGTAAAACAAAGCAGATAAAATGGCACTTAGAGTTCTGAAAACAAAATTGCATTAAAACACTTTACAAGATACATTGATTCTTTCCTTCCTCCCTCTCACTGCTTTTCCACCTGGGTCATTGTCTACAGGCTAGGAAAATACCTGCCATACATTCAGTAAGTGAGTTCTAGCAAGACCATGGGAATCCAAGACAGCAACAGCTTGTGAGCATAGGCTTTAAATGTCAAGTTACTGATACTAACCATACAAAAATAAAGCTTAACGTCAATCAGCATTAGTTTACTTAATCATCTTTGTAAAAGCAAAGAACACGTTTCCTAAGAACACATTCCTGTATGAACGGAAGACCTCATTCTGGCAGTAAGGTAAATAAAATAGCAAAAATCCAATAAAATTCCAGCATACAGCTGACTGAGTAATGACAGTCTGTTACTGCTTCTTGTATAATTTTGAACC
>NW_010327708.1:45895-64134 GCF_000700745.2 Antrostomus carolinensis
TACTATCATTACCTCTTTAATAGGAAGTTATTGCATATTTCTAATACTCTTTGATGTCTTATGTTGTAATTGGATAAAAAGTTACATTTCCATACCAATCTTATTCTGAAATGTTTGACTGGCTTGCAATGCCATTTGGCCTCAGAGCTGGTGCTCAAAACCCCTAAATTTGATTCATCGTGTACAAATGACTGATAATCCCCTAAGCTGGAAGTTCAGAACTATGTGATGATTCAGGCTAAAACCCAATGTACTGTGCAGACTTGTTTCACATTCTGTTTGCACATATTCAGAGAAAGGTTTATTTACCTCTCCTTGGCTTACTGAATAACTGTCAAAACAAAATGGGACTGGAGGCTATAGAGGAAACTAATAAAAAAATGTAAAAATAGCTGTAAGACTGAGATCTGTGTTAATTATAAATAATATCTTAGGAAGGTAAAGTATAAGCTTGAGGATTATATATTTGAGTAAATTAGCAAATAAAATAAGTCTGGATTTATATGTTCAGCCATTTAAGTTAAAGTTTAAGCCTTCAGCAGTCATCCTAGACACACCTCATCATTTCTTTTTCCCTGCTGGTCTCTGCTTTTCTGCCCTTCTGCCTTTCTTGTTTGACTAGCTGAAGTTGTATTAAGAGTTCTTGTTACCTTCTATAAATGACAATAAAGTTAATCTCTTAATTTTTCATTCTTATTTGGCATCAAGATTAGCAAGGAGATATTATTGAATTTGGTCTATTATTAGAAAATCGAGGATTTTGTGCATTGTCTTTCTGAAAATTAATTTTTATGGAGCTGCCAGCTTGATCATTTGCAGAAAATAAGTTCAGGCTGCTCATTTCACTGCTTCTCCCAATGGTTCCTGGAGTACAAGTGTCACTGGCATGAGGAAGAGAGGGCACGTTCATGAAAAAGAAGCAAAATGCTGATAATAGAATGCTTTCAGATTTCAAAACTGGATTAATAGAGAGAGAAATGCCATAAAATCACAGTAAAGTTCTCAGCAATATCCGTGGCACCCACCAGTCTTTGTCGTTGCATAAGACCTTCTTAGGTTAGTTGGAAAAAAATTGAGTCTTTCTTTCAAAGGCCTTCCTGTCTAAATATAAGGCAAGGAATAGCTGCCTGCCTTAGAAAATGAGGACTATGCATATGTATGTTCATATAGTCATATATAGAGAGAGATGTTTACACATATATTTGTCAATACGATGAGCAGTGGCCTCAGCTTAGGAGCAGTCTAACATTGGCAAACTCTATTCAGGTATCTTGTAAGGAGATATTTAGAGGAAAATAAAGAAAGAAGCTTCTTGATGTTTAGGGAAGTCTGAAGAACAATGCTGGAGGAAGCTAGGAGTCATAAATTCATGTCATCTTGTTTCCCTTCCTGTCATCAAATCATTGGCAGTTGATTATGCCAAGCAAATGCATGCAGATTTACACTGGGAAAGAAACAGGGGAAATCAGAAATAAAGATTTATTTTGAAGCACAGAACAAGTACAAGAAAGAGCTATTATGGTACACTAGTCGAGGGGGAAAAAAATCATTATTGCTAAATATAGCAGTTTAAATGCAAATCTCAGATTACTTTGTTTTCTCCCTGAAACCCCCAGTCCCAGCATTCAGTGATTGCATGAGAACTTCAGAATTTTTTTTTTTTTCATTAAATAAAAGTTTCTAGATCACCTGCTAGTGGGGAAGAGCTTGAAAATACTGCCCACACACATCCAGAAGACACAAAAATTGTGAGACCAAGAAAAACAAATCAACTCTGTTATTTTATAAAGTCTTGTTTATTATTACCTGAGTTCTTTTTAGAGGTCCAGCATATTTTGAATGCTTGAAGTTAGGAGTCCTGAAAGTACAGCATTTAAATCCAAAGTATCTAAATAGATACTGAGGGGTGGAAGAATAGAAGAGAAAAACTCATGAAGCAAAATATGGATGAAAATCCTTGTCTGGGAGGAAGAGCATGTGGTCTGAAATTACACTCTTGATATTTTCATTATTGATTCTCTCATTAAGAAAATTTTTACAATCTGTGAGTTATTTTCATATGCCTTCTGACAGAATCCCCTTAACATGTCCTGTACTTAAAATTTTGGATCCATGACAGCTGCCAGTTTGATCCTCCTACAGGACTGAGCTGTAACCTCAAGCTTTTAGGGGTTCAAGCTGCTCTAGCATGTCCCAGAAGTGCTACTGCAAACCATAGTTTGATCTAGCACCAGCAAGCACATATGCTCACCAGGAGGTTACACATCCCCTCCAATCCAAGCAAGCTCAACCCACACATCTGGCACACTTAAGTCTGAGAAGGGACCCTGTTCCTACTCTAGCCATTATCTTGGCTCCTTGTACAAGCCGAGGAGGAAAGGAGAAATCATAATAGCAGAGTCCTACAACTTGAACCAGAGCACCAACTGCACCACTGTCTGGTTTTGCTGGGATGGGTTAATTTTCTTCTTAGTAGCTAGAATAGCTGTGTTTTAGTTTCAGTGTGGGATTTGTTATGAGAAGAATGTTGATAAAGTCCTAATGTTATTAGTGGCTGCTGGAGCTCAAGGTCACTGTGTTTAGCTTGTTCACAGCTGCATTAGGACTGGGAGGGAGAAGCGTAGTGAATAGCAAAACCCAAAATTGGCATTTGGATGTGCCAGTGAGATATTCCATATCATATCATGTCATGTTCAGTATATTAACCAGGGTTGACCGGAAGATGGGGGTATTCTCTCGGGGATCGCTCGGGCTCACTCTTCTGGGGTTTCAGTTTCGGGACTGTCTCTGCTCTGGGATCACTGGCTGGCACAGGCTGGGCATCGGTCGGTGGGTGGTGAGCACCTGCACTGCGCATCGCTCATTTGTATATTCTATTGTTAGTAGTAGTAGTAGTAGTATTAGTAGTAGTAGTAGTAAATTGTTTTTATCTCAACCCACAAGTTTCCTTGCTTTTACCCTTCCAATTCTCTCCCCTGCTCCCTGGGGCGAGGTGAGAGGGAGAGTGAGAGAGCGACTGCATTTAGCTGCAAACCAAAAGAGTAAAAATACCACAAGCACCCTCCATGCCCTGCACAGGGGGAGCCTGTCACACACTAAACCCACATCCTCTTCTGCAGCACCTTCACAACACACTGTCCCATCTGAAAGCAAATACTGTCTCTTAGCCAGAAGCACACTGGGAACATAACCTCAATGTCAAAGAGAATTATATGTTATCGATTACATGTGTGTGAAACATCGTTTTCAGAAACAGCAGTTGGATTTGAGTTGTATAATCTGAAAGAAGGGGAAGGAGAAGCAAGTTCTGTAAAATACAGGATGCTGAGAACATTTCAGCAAAATATAAGAAAACAAAACACCTCATTCAGATTAAATTTGGGAATTAAATTCATCTACAGCAGAGACAGGAGCGAGCACCTACCTTTAGTTTGGTGACAGGTTTTTAACAAGGGGTGCCGGAGTACCCCCAAGGGTCTCCTTTAGCACATCACTGTGATTATTATTTTATATGTTACAACAACTCTGGTAGGTATTTTATTGCGCTATAGATACATCAAGTTGTGCCAATGCCTTATAAATTGAGTAGAGAATTCAATTTACAAGCAGAAAACTGAAATGGTTGCTGGCTTCCTTTCAGTACTGGGAATGTCTCTTAAAATTTCATTACTTTTTGTGAGGGAAAGTGCACTAAAATTATGTTTACATACATAAAATAAACACAATCTTTGCTAGTCGTTTTCAAACTTACCTGCAGATGAAGTGTCTACAGAAATTACCCATTATCTATTATAATTCAGTTTGTAGTCTTGCTCTGAAATTGCTCAATAAAGAGTTCATGGAATGATTGTTCTGAACTTAAAACTGAGAATACATTTAAAGATTGATTCTCAGCAGTGTACTGCATAAAAGAAAAAAAGCACTTGGGACTACACTTAATAGATTTCCTTTTAAAAAGTATGGTTTAAATGGGCAATGAAATACAGGAATTACTGTTAAGATTGATATTCCATCCTTACCACAGTTATTTGTGTCTAGGCACTGTGGCAAGCTAGAAGATAATCTTGCATTTTATAAGAACCAAGAGAAGATAATGTAGCCTCTGTTATTCTGAGACGCTGTTGTAAATTGGCACAGATAAAGAATAGGATGTCTTTCTCTGTTGTTATTGTTAACTGTTCTACTTAGGACCGAGTGAGTTTGCAGCTGAGAATTATCCAAACTAAAGTCTTCCCTGAGGGATTATGAATCCCTGTAGGTCCATAGCATCCTTTCTTGCATTCCTTTTATCTGTTTAGTCTTGACTTGTATTTCAAGCGAGATCTTGAAGTGGTCTAGATCTGAAAATCTCTACTTCTTCCAGAACACACAGCCAGTTTGCAAGAGCAGTGGACATGGGCTCAGATCTTCAGAAGGATCTTGGTATAGGTAGACTTTCCTCTGACTCCACAGAAGGAAGCTGTGCTGCTGAACTTGAATGACTGCCTCATGAAGGCTGAGTTCCAGCTGGCAGCTGAGCGAGCCATCTGTGTACTCCCGTGCAGGTTTCTGAGTCTGAATCTAATCTTAATTATCAACTTCAGCAAGAGCTCCCTAATTTGCTCACAGCCCTATATCATCTGGGGGCATGTTTCAGTACTGTAGCTGGCACTGTTTCCCTTTTGCAGCAAGAGCCGACAAAATGAAAGATGAGGTTTGTCCTTTCAGATGGGAAAGGCATTTCAACCCACATATAAAAAGGAGTTCCAGAAATGCTCAGGGTTTCTCCACTTAGCTTTTAGGAACCAGGCTCTGTGAGTGAAATTCATAAATCTGAGTTAAATGCCTTGATTCTCTTCTGAACAATGCAGAAACAGGATGCCAAAAGGAAAAACTGGAGGTAGATGTATCTGGAATGGTACTGGTCTCACAGACTTTGATATCTAAGAAGAATCCTAGGTTAGGCCCTTATAACAGACAGATTCACAGCCTGAAAACACTTTTCCTGGGCTTGGAGACCTGATTTCTCTCACTTTGAGAGCTATTGGTTCATGCTTTTCTGTCAGTGTACACTCTGAAGAAGAGCAAGGCAACTCACTGGACGAGAAACCTGGCTGAAGGACAGCATATGTGTTTCGCTGTGAAATGCCATTGGGCAAAATAAGCAACTAACACTGGGTATTTAGGGCTCCTTACTCTTGAACAAGTGTCCCACACTAGGCTACAGAATCTGATCCTATGAATCCTGCATTTCTTTTCTAGCTGTTCCTGCAGGAAAGGCAGATCCAAGTTAGTTTTCCAGCTTGATCCTTTGATTTCCTTTAGTCTCAGGAAGACCAGGAACTGGTATTTTAGGCTGCAGCCTGAATGATATTCCTCAGCCTTTGCTGGCAGCTCGCATGTTGTCAATTTGAAGCAGCCACACAAACCATTTGTTTGACACAGTGAAGCAGGGATGGCAGTTTCTTGAAGAGAAAGGGGGAGGGAGTATCCTGAAGCTGGTGAGCTGCCAATAGGATTGAAAATAATTTACACATGAGAAGTTTTCTCCCTCTAGAGCTGTGTCAGGACCATCCTCTGTATGGCTGTACCCCAGTGGGGAGGAAACCTCCAGGACGAAGAAAGGCATCAGATTTTTTTTTTTTTACTGGAAACAGATTATAGAGAGGCAATACATTCTTCACATGGTCAAGTATGTTGATAACAATTTTTATACATTTCTTACAGAATTTTTATGGTCCTTCCTTACTGGAGTTCATTACATTTTCTATTTTCTGTATGTGTTATTTCATTTATGTATTTATTAACACTTTTCTGCTAGCCAGGACTCTCGTGAACAAATTGGCACAAGTAATATACTTGCCAACTCAACATTCAGACTTGTTTCTTCTTTAGTTTTCAAACCTCACTTTCCCAAAGCTGGCTATTTTATTATGTTTTCTAAGACCTCAGTACCCAAATTTCAGCAAACGCATGCTCTAAGCTGCATTTCAGGTCTCAGCCCTGGAGTCAGTTATTTGTTTGTGATATGCCATAGGTGCAGATTTACTTGCAGCATGGGCAAGAGAAGGAGGACAGAAGAAGATAAGGCAGGCTTACTATTCATAAATTTCAGTCTAGCATAATAGGAAAAAAATGTCAAAAGTTACTTGACTATTCTGAAGCAGCCATGCATTTCTTTAACAGTGATTGTATGGTACAAAAATACTTATGCATGCTGCATTTCTTGATGTAATATATAGGTGTGTAGGAAGAGGCAAAATGGAAGAGGAAAACTCTTTACAAAAATTTTTTTTTTTATTCAGTTAAAGCATTAACTGAATTGTTTAAACTGTGTAACATCCTTGATTTGCAACTGTTCATTTTTGTTAGGAACCTACTGACAGCTGGGCTTTGATTCTGCAAAGTGCATGGATCTAACATCACTACTACTTCTCACTGCCACCTAGAATAAGAAAACTAGATATAATTTTATAATGATAATGACAAGAAACATTTATATTCTGTTGAGCTGAATATTTTTCCAGTAATTCCTGGTAGAAGAGGAATAGAAAATATATCCTCTTTAAAAACAAACATCCAATCCCCTAAATTGTGTCCACATTAGGTAAAATAGTTTGTAATCAAAATCCCTGATGGCATAGCAATGCTAGATGAACCCTGCAGTGGAGGATGAGTGCAAATTGGTGAATAAGTTTTTTCTTGTTTTCAAGTCTTTTTCTTGACTGAGCTACATCAGTCCTCTAAATAATATCAAAGGCAACAAAGTACATTTGGACTTGATATAGCCATGCAAGTGTAACCTGGGTATGCAGTTCTGAAATGATACACAGCATATTTTAGTATTTCAAAAGGTTTAATCCAGTAAAGCATTTAAATGTGTACTAACCTTTAAGCTCCTGAATAGTGCATCAAATTAAATTTGTTACACACAAGTGGTTTGGAGGATGAAGACTGTAAACACTTTTATTTCTAATACATGCTGCAATTTACCTGATGAACTGCTACATTAATTGATACTTTAATGTAAATTAATTTTACTTTAGCTATGGTTATTTTAAAAGTTTGTAACTCTACAAGTAATGTAATTTTAGAGACATGTACCACACACACATATACTGGTAGTAGCAAATTTCTTTTAAGACCTGCATAAATATCAGTGTAATATTTTTACCTTCCATTTCATTTTAGTAGGCTGCTTGCTGAAAGTTATACCCTCTTGTGTCACATGGCTTACTATCACAACACACATTTTCATGATTGTTGTCAAAAAAAATGGCATTTGGGGCAGTCGTTTAGTTTAAATTATCAGTAGAGTGCTACTTTGAGATAATTTGGGATGGAGGGGACTGAAGTTTTCTGTGGAAACTGTTGGAAGAATGTAATTACCTCACTTGGGATTTGGGCCAACCCTGCAAACATCCAGTTTCCACAGAAGTGATTGAGGTTCTCTCCATTTAGTTTAATGAGAGTTGGATGGGGCTGTAAGGCATTACAATCCCTTTGGGAAAATCCCAAGGGATCTTTCATCACCACAAATGCTGAGGACATTGGTTTTATGCTTCCTCCAAAGTACAGCAGCCCTTGCATCTGCATGACTCTGCCGCTGTTCCTCAGCATTACTGGCTCAGGGGGAAGCAAGCCACCATGGTGCTGCTTTCTGTTCCTGAGAGACATTCAGGATACTGGCAGATTGTGTTGTTTAGCTTTCTTCTGGGTTTAGGTCATCCATGAGCTTTAGTGAATTGTTCAGCTGTTTGGTGGGTGTACTGGAGTGCTGTGGCAATAAGCAAGGAGTGGATGTGATGCCTCACTAATTCTTCCCTCCTTTCAGCTTCAGCACTGAGAAGCATCTGAAAGTCAGCATCAGACTATCACAGGGTTCAAGACTTTTTCAGTGGCTGGAACCCAGCAGTACTTTAATTCTTGCAGACAAAATTACACTATTGCTTCCAGTGCTACTGATAGTTCTGTGTTTGGGCAGACTTCTCTAATCTTTCCCCTGGTATTGAGGGAAATATAAAGTGCTAGGAGCATGCATTGTATCAGTTCCGTATGCTGAGATGGATCACTTTTAATAGTTTAACAAGTGCTGGAATACCTCTCTTTCAAAGCTGGTTTTGCTCTGGTTTGTTTTTTGTAAGAGGTAAAGACAAGCTATAATACACTTAGGTCAACATAGGACTAAAATAAATTATGTCCATGCTTATAGTTGTAGGTAAGTGTACTTACTGTCCAGTTTCCAAACTTGATGAGGCTATACCCAAATTGTGAGGATGTTGAATTACAGCAGCTTGTTATTCATTCGGCATTGTCAGAATGAGGGTTGGGAGCCATTAGGAGACTGAAGTGTCAGTGATGATTCTGATGTAGCAAAGCAATGCTGATATTCCCTGCTTTCCCACAATGTTTTATGGGGCAAGGAAAATAAAGGGGTTTTGCATCAGTATTGTGTTTGTACTGACATTTGGGGAGTGGAGAATTAAGAGCTATAAAATATCTATGTTCTTGTCCTGATGCTATGTGAACTTAAAATTGCTTTTTCTAAGGTATTAATAAAAAAATAAAAATAAAAAAAAAATCAGTGCTTCTTTCTCCAAGAAGGTGCAACATTTGCTTCCACTAGACAGATGAGCATTAATGACAGTATATGTCTTCACAATCCCCATATCAGTAGGTCTGATGTTCTGAGAATTACTGTTACAGAGTATGTTGACGAGATGTATGGCTTGTAAGCATTAGAGGTCACGTCTGCGATCTGAAAGTAAATGATAACCAATTTGTGACTTACAACTCCAGTTCTTCTCAGCATCTTTCATCTACTGCCTCTTTTCCTTTTTCCTGGTTCCCTCATCACATGGCACCTTCTCCTCATTTACAGTTTCTCCCTCTCCAGAAAAAAAATCCAACAGTTTTGCCATGCTAGGACTTTCTCAGAGAATACAGTTACAGGAGGAAAGAGAAAAGTTAAACCCTCTGAAATTTTTTTGACATGTGGCTGGGAGAGGCATAAGGCTCCCTGCGAGTGCTAGTCTCTGCTCCATTCTCCAGCCTGTCTGTCAGGCATAGGATACTTCTGATGAAAAAGAGTAAATATAAAACAATATTTCTCTGCTTTTCCCTCTACTTCACACAAAGCTTGCTAAGGAGTGAAAAACATTCAGCTAACATTTTAGCAAAGCAGACTGAATACTGATGTTTATTTTTTAGTACCTTCAAGACTAATGTACTGTAAAATGGATATTTTTTTCTTGTCACAGTGGCAGAAGTCATGAGGGTAGGACTCACTGGCTTTTTGCTCAAGACTAACAGGGCTCCTGCAATGGTTGTTTTTTACCCCATGAGTATGTTGCATGTTCCTGCACTGAACCAGGAACTGGAAACCTCATATCCCAACTCAAGCATTTTCTAACTGCTACTAACTATGCTACTAGTTGGACAAGTAACATTTTTGGAAGCAGAGTTGGAAGAGAAAAGTGTGTTGCCTGTAACCCTGCGATGTCAGTGGCAGTCAGGAAAATTCTGTGTGACCTCAGATAAAGATCAACAATTGAGACAAGCCAGGATAAATCATAGCATTGCCATGTTTAGAGAGAAGCCAAAGGGAAATTGGTTACAGTGCTGGTTTCCAGAAGGTTGTTTCCTGGCATGAGCTGGCTCAACTTGAAGGCATGTGAGGCCAATTAAATAAGTACTAGCCACTTGCAAGGGGTATGCCTGTCAGAAACGGCTTTCATAAAGGGATGAAAGGGCTATCAGTCAAAATACAGTCTATATATTGGCCATAATTAAAATACTTTTACTAGAGAGCTGTTTAATAGGGGGGTTTTTGGGGTGGTATTTCTAATTCTTCAGTAGTTGAATCTGTGGAAACCAGTGCAGAGATACTGGATCTGTAAGCCATCAGCAGTGAGGTAAATGGCATTTAGTTTTGCTCCAGGGAAGGTTTTCTTCTTTCATCAAGTGTCACTTCTGCCATGATGTTCCTGAATAAATATAACTAGCTTCACTTACTTTAGTGGAGTCTCCTGGGACAGCATTGCCAACATAAGTTATTTATGGGATGGATTTGGGATGTATTGAATAATAGTCCCAGCACAAAAATATTGCCTTCCAAGCTTACTACATATTGTAGGTGATGGAGACAAAAACTTTATCCTTATTAAAAGTCTATTTCACCATAACAATAAAATATATTGACCCATTTTTACCTCTGTCAACTGCACTTCTCATATACTATTGTCTTCCTGTATGTAGCCATAAGTTTGGCTCTGAAGCTCCATTGAGAAGGAGTATTGAAGAAGTCTTCCTTTTTTTTAGCTCAGGGACCTCACCACCTAGCAGAACCAGGGGTTTGTGACAAGTCTGATTAGAAACACTCAAACTGTCATCTCAAAATAAGCAGAAGTTATCCACTAGTTTCTGGAAACCCTTTTTGAGATTTCACCAGTCCTAGTTTTGCTGCAGTGCAGCATAATAGGCTGTAATACGAGTAATATGTCCTATGTTGTTTTTAAAAGTAATTTATAATCTTCGGGGTCCCTTCCAATCCCTAACATTCTGTGATTCTGTCATTCTGTGATTCCTGCATTTTGTATCTTACCTGTTTTTTACCATATATAAATTACCATTCTATATTTATGGTGGGTTAAAACTGTGCTGATTTAAAGACAATTCACAGGTGTCTGAGCCATAATAAGGCCTTCATAGATAATAAAAGCAGTTTCCTATGAGTACTGTGTATTGAGCAAACATAAGAGAAAACTGTGATCAAAGTAATACAAAAGTAATAGTAAAGATAATAAATAAAAATGCATAAACAGTAAATAATGACTAATTAGTAAATTAAATAATGCATAATAAAGAGCAAAACAGGTAAATGCAATGGCCTTAATGCAGAGCATATACAGCCACATGTTTGTGCCACACTCTGAAAGCTGCAAATTACACTGAAATCAAAATGTGATGTAAAAATAACAATATAATTGTCAATTTTCATTTCTTAGGAAATGTATAATACCTTGATAAAATACAACATCAAGAAAATCTAGATGTGAATAAAATTTCCCTCATATAAAATTAGATGCTTGTCATTTTGAACTTTTCTTCATGTTATGTATTTAGGAGGAAAAATACAAAATTTTGTGAAGTCTGTGTTACCCTAAGGCTTTTTAGTGTAGTGCACAGTACTGTTTGACCATCACTGCACATATTCACAAAGCACAGTATTCATTCTGCTGCATGGGCCCTTGTGGCAGCCTGTGCAGCACAGAAACCTCACCTTATTATAGGTTTTGAATTTTGAAAGGTGACTTTTGCAAGCTTCTACAATGGGGTAAATTTTACACCAGTATATAGAAAAATAACATGAAAATGAGTATTCAATTGGCAATTTTAGACTGACATTTCATTTGAAAATCAGTTATGACTTACCAAAATAGCCCTTTTCTATGAATCATCACACTTACCTTTCCTAGGTTAAAGGAATGCTGTCAAAAACATGCAATGCTTTTTTCCTGTGTATTAGTAAGTTCACCTCAAGACATAATCCTACAAACATTGCTCAGCATAGTTTTGCTGAAATTAATGGCACCATTTGCAACTGAAAGTACCCAAATTGGAGCTCTACTTGTCTAGAAACGTCAGGCAGCAAAGAAAATTACTTTAATGGGACAATTTTGAGAATTTTCATCATTTACCATTTCTTTTTTATAATAGAGCCCTCTACATTTTTTTCAAACAGCAGACTCAATTTTCACCATGGGATTTGTCTGTCTTATCTATTGCTCTTTTACTTGGACATTGTGTTTTCATTCTTGGAACTAGTGGGACTACGGTGGTGCTAAAGAAGGAAAGGGAAATGCTGATACTGTTGTCACTAATTTTATTTTGTAATAAGGATAGTTGCTAAGGCACTATCATGAGAGGAGGAAGAACATGATTTGCATCTTACTCAGCCTAATCAAGTTTAAACCCACGTATCTCACCCCATAGATAAGAGAGAGAGCCTGTGGGCTATAGATTAGATTGCATGGAGAATACATTACTCACCTCTCACTGAGGCTGATACAGAAGTCCTCTGTGAAGACCCAGGGACTCGGGAACATTTTTCTGTGGGAGAAGTGGCTTAGCTTCTGGTTTATGTGGGGTAAATAGCAAACTGGTTAGGGTACCAACCAAGAAAAGAACTCTACTCTCAAGCCTATTTCAATTTTTCATACAGTGAATATTTAATCTAAAATGGTAGGAAGATTCAGTTTGCTGGCATTATAGGAGAGCATCGTATCTGCAGTATGGTTTTTGCATGCTCTCATTCCGTGAATCTGCTCTAACACAAAAGCAGGGCCTGATGTAGAGAATTTCCCAGGAATATTGAGCCATGCCTGTCCCACAGAGTCAAGGGCATATTGTAATTCAATCTGGTGAGCCTTAAGAAAGGGAGAAAGAAGAAAAACAATGAGATCTGGAGACCCTCTTTACCCTGCATGGATTCAGACTGCTGCCGAGCACCATACCTTCATATCTTTGGCTTTCTACAAACATAGTTATTTTAGGTTGCAACAGCATCAAGACAATTCAGACTGTTTCTCTAAGGTGGGAATATGTAGAGTATCATTGTCTACTGTAATACCTCATGGAAGTATGTTGTGATGAACTTCCATGAAGATTTGTCCTCCTTTGGTCTTCTTTCATCTCAGAATTGCTGATTTAAGCATTTCAAGACTGTTTTCTAACATAAAGTTTCTTACCTGAATTTTTTTAGAGGGAAAGAAAAAAGATAAAACACTGGAATTTATTCTTTTACATTCGTCTCACAGCCTGTGGACTGTATGCTGGGTAGAGGGTTATACACATTATTTTATTACCTCATGGCCATTCTAGTTTTCAGTGCTGGAATCGCTTATGGCAGAATTTCAATTGAGAGCAATAAGTTTTCATATTGAATAAAATGTCTGTGGAATGTTTATTTGCCAGGTCAAAAAAGGGATTATGTAATAATATTTTAAAAGAAATCCCTTGACAAGACAAGGTTTTGATCACGCCTGATTTGGCTGTGGACAACTCACGTCAATAACATGAAACATGTGCAAAACTGGTTTTTTGTAGTTGAGCTCTGCCTTAATAAGTGAGGCTGAAGGATGACAAGCTTCAAGCTTTTTTCTTTTTTCCAACTGTATAATTTTGCCTAATGTAAGGACATTACCTCCCCCAGTCGATGTGGCCTCCGTTACAGTTGCAGTGTATCTGTGGATACATTATCACTGCTTCTGCTTCTGTGAATGAACAGTTCCAAACCAGCTACGGAGAATTAATTTGCTGATTACTCACCTGCTCCAAATAAAGTGAAATGGCAGACACACTGGCTCTTGGAAGCTCTTTCCAACTATAAAAGGAATTCTGTGTGTTCTCTGCAGTGCTCAAGCTGCTTTACTGATGCACCATATTTAATTAGATTACTTTTAATTAGACTGCAGATGCAAAGTTGCATCTGTGTATCACTATTAATCTGTTTTGAGGCACTTTCAGCCATTAACAAACCACTGTCTTATTTGCATTCATTTAAATGTGTTAACCTTTCGCTTGCTGGAATAATCACTATGGAAGAACATATATAACTTAGAGATTAATGTATTGTTTTTGTCATATGGCATCATATGCAGAAAGTGAAGTAGCGTAAGAGACAATCATGCAAGGGAAGGAAAAAGGAAATTACACTGAAGAATTAATTCACTCTTAAATAGATATTTCTGAGAATTCCATTTATACTTATTTAAATTCCTTTAGAGTACTTATTTTCCAAGACAATCTTTGCAAGCTTTGGACTTTATTGATTGCTTTTCTACCCTTAATGTTTGTTTTCTTTATGATCTTTTCATTTTTATTTCTTCATGCTTCACAGAGTCCATTTTCTTTTGCTGCCTCTCCCTTTTTGTTCTGAGCTTAACTCAGTTCTGGGGAGATGGAGGATTAATTGTTCATTACTGGTGATGCTACAAGTTTGAAAGAATTGTCGATTAGCTATTGCAAAGTTCTTATTGGGAGAGAGCACAGCTGCTTCTTTAGTTAATGGCAGAGTACTTGCAAGAGGAATTGGGAACCAGGGACAGGATCCTCACCGGACAGAAGTCATCAGGACTGCGGACATTGATTTCAGCAGAATGAGCCTTGAACCCTGACTTCTAATTCTTGAAGTGATTATCTTTCCTGTGCTTAGTTACAGCATTCCCTTTTCATGGTTTGTTGTTTTTTTTTTTCCCTCTATTCTGGACAAAATTGGGGTTAATCACTTCAGATTTGATTGTATTTATATAGAGACAGAAGCAAGAACTCTGCTGTGTACTTTTAATTTTAAGATTTGATAATTTTTTCAGCCTTTTTGATCAGTTGCAATGAAATTAATCCAGTGAGAATAATGGGTTTTAATTAAATGATCTTAGTAAGTGGGATGCACTTTTGAGCAACGAGGGGATGCACTGGTTGTTAACTAGCAATAAGAAAATTGTCCATGTAGAGCAGCTACTAAGGGTGACTCTAAATAATGGAGCAAAATATTACTAGAGTGGAAATACGCCAGTCTTAGGAGATAAGCGTACACAGAGCATGGGGTTAGATTAAGCACTCTCAAGTTTTAGTGACATTCTTTGTGATCCTGAAAGCAAGTCACAGGTCATACTCTTCTGGCTCTCCTTCTTTAAAACAAAATTAATACTTTTCTTTGAGTATGCCAATTACCAAATTGTCCTTCGGAAAGCAATTCAAAGATAAAAAGCAATGAACATAGAGTGGTGTCAACCAGAGGAATGTAGATCCAAGTCTAGTACAGAACTTTTGAATCAGACCCTGATGACCATCTACTGCAGCGAAGTCAAACAAGAATGTCTAATAATTGATTTTCAGAGCTGGTGTAAGGTTCCATTTCCTTTTCTCTTCTGAATGAATAGAAGCTCATGACATTTCAGCACTGAGTTTTCAATATGTCCTTACAGGAACACTTCACTTAGTGGAGAAAGTCTGGCCTGGATGTACTTGTAGGATCAATCTGTGCTGAGCACACTCAGTGTCAATAGGACACTACAGAAGAAGATGGGGGAAAAGGATGCTCTTTCTGTGAATTGAGCTCGAACAAGTAGATCCCATAAGGGATGTAAGTGCCTAGAATGTGTCTGGTTTTCATTTGGGCAGCATAAGGCAAAACTGTCAGATAATTGCAGATTATCAAAGGTGGACTCTGGTATTGAGAGAGGGGATATATTTCCTTCTGTCATACCAAGGAAAAATGACAGACACAATTTGAGAAAAAGCTTGCAACCTGCATTCACTATGACATGGCTGGACTTCAAACTCAGCACAGGTGAGTCAAGGGGTTTCAGAACGATGTAAAGCCTTGCAGGCTGGCTGTCCAGCAGCAAGCCAGAAACAGGGGTTTAAAGTGGAGGGTCTTAATCTGAAACCCTTAGCATGTGTCTCAGAGCAGCAGACTGGTTCTCCTGTCCAGTTAACACTGGGGAATGAAAATTCCTCTTTGAAGGACAGATATCTACAGCCCTTCTTTTTGGGGAATGGAGATAGGAGTGGAACAAGGCTGGGTTCAGGCTAATTAGCAGAAGACTGAAGCACAACATGAGAGAAAACATTTGCCAGGCATGCTAAATTAATAACTTTTAACTTTGCTAGGTGGGCAAAGTGAGAAGCACAGCAACAGTCAGGAGTGTGTTACATTTGTCCCTTACAGAAGTAAAGATGAAGGAAACAAGAAACAATTTGCAGGTAGTATGTGGGAAATGTGGATTAAGAGATCAAATGCAGTCTAGCATTTTCATTCCAGACGCCTGAAGAGCTATATCTGTACATTGGCTGTATAATTTTGATGTAGATTTCAACATACTAACATAAAATTCCAGATGCGTATACACAAAGGTTGTGGTTTTGGTTCCTTCAGCAAACTGACCGCTTCTCCAAGAAACACAGCTTCCCTGGGCTTGTACGGGTAGCTTTTAATGCCTCCTGGGAGCAGTGTTAATTTCTTCCAGTTTGAACAAGAAGTAAGGAAAACCTGAATGCCTAGCATTTGCACAAAGCATTTTGGAAAGAATTGTGATTTTTCATCAATGGAACAAAATTTCAACTTTTGTATTTATGGAGACCAGAAGAAAGCCTCAGAGTTCTTGTCCTAAAAAGAATAGTCTTCCTTCTGAGGCAGTGTAACTCCAGACTTGATTAGATCTATTAATGAGGTCAAATGATGCTTTTAGACTAGTAGCTAATGTAAAACAAATCTATTTATCACTTTGGCAGTGGTTCCTGCAACAAAGTTAATGACCATTACAGCATTTATAGTTAGCCAATCAGGAATGGTGCTTTTTGTGCAAAAAGGCAGAAATTGGTAATCAATCATCATCATCCTCATCATAATAGTGCTGCTAAATGAGCTTCTGAAAAAGAAGAGCAACATGGCTATTAACCTTAACCGTACCTTGAAAACAGATTTCTTCCTACAAAGGCCACCACTTATATGTGGTAGCAGCCTTGATAGCTTCTTGCAGAATAAAGCAGGTCGAAATACTAGGCAAGGGCACAACCCATATTTAGATTCTTTGCTTCAGTCTTTTAAAATAAAACCGAACATTTAAAAAGAGAAAGGTCAAAGCCTGCTATTTTTTAAAAATAGCAGGTGAAAACACCATTTTGTCCAATGGACTTGAATTGTATACAGTCAGTGAATAATCTCATTCTTTTTTTTCTGTATTAGCAGTGTGTCTAATAAAATACAGATTCCACAAAACTGTATCATTCTAGTATCTTCTGACACACATCTTCATAGTGACAGCTGTGGGCTGGTGGAACAGAGGAGATTGCTGCAAAAGCTGTTGTCCACATTCGTGCCAGTGGTGCTTTCTTGGGAAGTTTAGCTTGGCAGGGAAGGAGCAAGGGGAGTTACCTTTTGTGGTGCTTGTTGAGGCAGGGATGAGGTGTGCCAGGGCTCTCTTCCTGTCCCAGCACTGGGATGAGGCTTGGGATATATGGGCTGTTGGTACCTACTTCCTCTAAATCTGCAAAGCTGGTATAAATACCCTGACCAGCACCTCTGCTTAATAGATAGAGGTCATGAAAACATTTCAGTGTGAATGCCAGGGGCAAGCCTGGGCACATTCAGTCCTTCAGTGCACATCCCTCAGACAGTCTGGCAAGCTACGCACTGCGGAGCAGCTCACCTAGCTGCCCTGGCCTGCCAGGCATGCATCATATCCCAGTTCAGCAGACCCCACACCTTTATGCCACCAATCCTATGAACCAGTGTCACCCATATAACATTCGCAAAACACCTGCATCATGGAGAGTTTACTCTGCCCTTTCCTGAGCTGAGCAGAGTGCCACATCCAGGAGTGCCTGCCAGGAGTGCTCTCCCGCATACCCCTGCACAACTGAATCAATACACAATTTGAGGTCCCTTGGAAAAATGCATACACACAGCCACAACCAGCCTTGCTTACTCCCACTGAGGTGAGCAGAGCCAGCCCAGAGTGGAATAGCACAGTCACAACTCCTGCATCTTGCCTGCTGCACTCTACGACTAAGACCGTCTTTTTATTTCTTCTGTGTGCAATGTCTAATCTGGTGAGACATTTCTTCTGAGTCAGTGCCTTTAGGTACTACCCACACACCAATGAGTGTCTATTAATAATGATAATATTAAATGAAATAATCTTGTTCAAAATTATGTCTGTACATTTAAAATAAGATCAAGAAATGCAGATATTCAGTTTATTTCACTGAGTATACACTATTGCCGAGCAAAAGAAATGTGATTTTACAGATACATTCTTGTCACAAAAAAATAGGTCTTCTCATATGAGCAATTACTGCCTACATACTGCAATTGGCCTAACATACAGTAAAAATTTAAAAATAAATCATTAATTCTAGCTGGAAGAAGGAGATTGGTTTTGGTTTGCTCCTTGATAGTTTTTATAATTGATTTATCACTACTACAGCTATGCAATTATTTTTTTTAAATCATTCTGGACATTGAAGATATTAAAAAGTTCCCAAACCTATTGGAAATTAGCCTTTCTCACTGCTTACCATACTTAAGTATGTGAACACTTTCCTGTTGAAGCAATTAAAAAAAATGAAAAACACCAACAAAGGCTTTTATGTCTGAAAGTATTAATCAGTTTTCGAAATTAACTGTTCCCATGATTCTTAACTGCAGAATACATCTGTTTCTTTAATAATGGATGGCAGATACAATGCATATA
>NW_010327709.1:0-7242 GCF_000700745.2 Antrostomus carolinensis
ATGCCACGCTGTGGCTTTGGTGTTGAGTTGTGAGCATCAGGAGTAATTTACTAGCATGTTTCCAGCGATAACGTACATTAAAGGATGAGGCAAGCCTTTTTAGAGATTAAATATAGAGTAAAAATGCATTTTTGACAGCATTTTCTTCAGTGTTACCTTCTTCTTCAAGCCCCTTCAATCTTGGAAGCCCCCTCATATTTACTTGGGTCACGCTGTCACTTCTGTCTAGGTCTGAAGTTCCCATTTCATCTATAGGTGTAAGCTCTGTGCAAACTATGTACTCTACTTGTATCAGTAGAGAGCAAAGACACCAGACCTGTGTTTATTTAATTTTTCAGCTTTTATCCCACAAGTGACCAGTGCAAATTGGTAGCAACTTAAGGATACTGCTATCCAGAATGAATTAAGAAGGTGGCTAAATGTTTCCCCTCCTACCATTCTGCCTGCTAAGACATCTTGGGTCTTGATGATGCTGGCAAAGAACAGGTCAGTAGTGGGACTGAACTGACCTTGTACTTTGTCTAACTTCATCATTACAGATGAAGTGATGTTGCTGAATGGATGTCAGAGAGCCTTTCCTGCTGGTGTATGCACTCTGGCTGGCTGGTGCACAGGCAGGACTTGAGTTTCCTGTGTGAAATTAGTTGCATTAAACTGGTATTTTTCCTACTGTGAAAAACAAATTTCCACTTTCACTCTGCTCTTAGTGTCTTAGGAGTTATGAAACAACTTCAGATCTGAATAATTATACACATCTGTTTATTTTTAGTTGTATTTGTATATGAAGTATAGAATTGGAGTCTCTCTTATTCATTTCATTCACGTACTTCTTTCATACTACAGACAAAAGTAGAATTAACTTGCTGTTTTTCTTTTAGGCATAACACATGTTTCTTTCCCTTCCTGTTACTGTATTCTGGAGCATCTCGCTGTTGCAAGACAGCTGATTAATAAATACCCCTTGCCAATATTCCATTACTGAGAAGTCAGTACTGGCTCAGCTTAGTGGTTGGTTAAAATGCTGTTTCCTGTTTGTAAGTTTTTTGTTTTAAAATATCCCAGCTCTCCATAAACTTCTCCACAAAGTGTGACAAACTTCATGCTAAAACATCCAGAAAATAAAGAGCTTCTTTTTTTTGAAGTTATAAAGGAGGGAGGTACAGAGATGCCAGTTCTGGAAAAGGTTTAAAGTTTTCAAACCAGTAAGAAAGAACTTACCAAGATAATTCTTGCAGGCAGCTGAGGCAGGGCTGAGTGAGAATTCCTGTGTTTGAGACTAGTCTGATCAGTTGACTGTGAATCTATAAGCTTCAGTGGGCAGATGAACCTCCTGTACTTCAAAGACCAGACTTTCAATTTAATTTTGTTGTTAGAAAATTTAGCCTACAAAAAAAATTAAATAAAATAAATTAAAGAAACCCCAAACAAACAACAAAACCAAAACAAACAGAAGGTGTGAAAAGTCTCTCCTTGAGTCTCTTAAGTGGGCATGGGGCAGTCTCCTTTGATAGAAAACCAAATGGCAGCCACTTTGGTAATTAATACTGAACAGAACTGGAAATGCGTTGAGCTGTTAACTGACTGTGTACAATCCTAGAACACAAACGTGGATGACCAAAAGGCACAGAGGTATTTTTCATTTTGCCTGTAGGAAACGTGCTTTTGCCACTCTAGCCCTGGAGGTGACATCGTTTGCTCTTCGCCCTGTAGCCCGGCGGTGGTCGGTGCGTTAGTTGCTGTGCCCTGCAGTACAGTCAGACTGTGCTCACAGAGCCGTGTGAGTTTTAACTTGACGCCATTGACTTAGTGTTGATGGATCTTCCAGTCTGTTTGGCGTGAGATGTTAGACAATGGGTAACTTAGGCTTTCATCAGACTGTCCAACGGTTTCATAAGCTGTTTGGAATGTGCAGCCCTGCAAGTATTGTGTCAATTAATTGTTGCTGGCTTTAGCCCTGATCTTGAAAGTACTTGCAGATGTAAGTAACCCTATTATTTGTAAAACTGTTAGTTTGTATTACTGTAGGATCAGGATCTTGGTTTACTACTGCTATCAGACCTTGCAAGACAGTTCATACAAGCTCAGACCCTGAGCAGAATTTAGCACTGGAACAGGCTGCCCAGGGAGATTGTGGAGTCTCCTTCTCTGGAGACATTCAAGACCCGCCTGGACACCTTCCTGTGTGATCTCGTTTAGGTTCCTGCTCTGGCAGGGGGATTGCACTAGATGATCTTTCGAGGTCCCTTCCAATCCCTGACATTCTGTGATACTGTGATGAATAGCTCTGTAAACGGTGAGGTGACAGTTACCAGGGGACTTCCAGAGTAAATTGCTTTTGTTTAGATTTGAAAGTATTGGTTGATAAAACAATTCTTCCACAATGCCTTTTATCTTCTGATGGGGATTTCTGAGGGAGGAGAGAGAGAACCTCCTAGATGGGTACTCCTCTCTTGCGTAGCTAAGCATTCCTCTGGCCTTTTTTAAAGGTAAACTTATTTGATGAAGGCATTTCCTGATGACATTGCTCATATTTGCTTTTGAACCTGTAATGCAGTGGAACAGTGTCTGAAAAGGAGCTGGGAGTCTGGAAATCAGAGGGACTTGGGGCAATCTGAGAGACACAAGAAGTTTCTGTAAATACAATACTAAATGGAATGTGCATTTTTTATACTATTATCACATGTACATGTCCTCTAATATTTACGGACCATTGCTAATTCTCTTGTTAATCAGCACCTCATCTGCTCATCTTATGCTAGAATGTCCTGATAAGTTACGCCTTTTGCAATGCGCTGAGGAAAGAATTGGAGCCACTGAAGTTTTGATCAGTATAACTTTGCTGGTATCACAAACGTTAAGGAATTATTTATCATGCTATATATTACAAGCATATGTATCATCAGGTTGGTTGCTTAAGATGGATGACTAGACTAGAGCATATGACAGAATTCTCAGTACCCCATGCTTTTTAAGAGCAATGTGCTGTCTCCAAGTATTTCTCTAAAACCTGTTTGAAGGTGTTTTCAGTCTTGCCTCTTCTCCATAAACTCCTGTGTTGAATTTCTTATTTCTTCCTTAAAAAACAGGGGGTGGGGGCTGAAGGGTCCACATTTCATTTACCACATGCAGAAATATGAAAACTATTTTTCCTGAGGTAAGGGATTAATTTAAAGCACGGCAATAGTTAGGGGAGAATGCAGAGACGTGACTTCCTATGGAAACAAACCTAAATGTTGTTCTCCCTCTATCCCAGCATACCAGCATAACTGAAATGATCTATTTATTTTACTTGCATGCCAGCTCATTTCCAGTGATGACCAAGTTCTTATCTCTTCCAGGGTGTTGTTATTGCAGTGGTTATGCATATCTGCGTATCTTTGGCAGAAAGATATTTAAAGATGATGTACAGTGGAGAGAAGGAATTAACAAACACTCAGAAGTCAGACCTTCTGTCTTCATTTCCTGCAAACTTTGGTTTTAGGAGCAGAGAAGAGAACAGGTTGTATACCTGTTGTACGTATCTTCCTGCTGCATTCATAGGCTGGTTTAATCAGCCGAATTCAGGGACACCTAATCTGTAGCTGGGGCTCTCTCTGGAGTAGTTCTGGCACATCTTCACTTCATGGAAAGTGGATGTTCTGTACCTGTCTCCCAAAACGGTTGTAAAGAGCTGAGCTGGATAGCTGGTGTGAAATAAGTAAATCTTTGGCTAAGTTCAGGAATCGGTGCTTGCTGAATTTTGTTGCTGGATTAATCTTTGTATCTGTGGTTGGCCAGAGGTAGGGAATTGCTTCCTTACAATCTTATCTTTCCAAAAAGGCCACAGGTAAAACTCCAAGAAGGCTGGGGAACTCCTGTTTTCATCCTCTTCATGTTTGAAAATTCTCACTGTTCAACTGATAATAGTTAAGGTTTCTGGTTTTTAATTTTATTTATGCTAAGTTATAACATTGACTGATAAACTGTACTTCCTTGATCATGTATGACCAGGATCACTTCTGTCCTGGTGGAGCAATGGGAACATTTGATTCATTGGGTCTGTTCTGTCTTCCAGGGAATGCATATGCCATTTTCCCCCTGCCCCACCTCCCCTTGCTTTTCTAGAGCTCATTTGTCAAAGAAGGAACTTCCCAATTCCAGCTAGCTTTGTATCCTTACATTTTAAACACTTTTTCCATAGTTAAACACAAACACTCTACTGTAACTTATAAAAACATGAGATTTGTTTTTGCCATTGTAGACCATTTCCTTGGATATGTTAGGGCAGGAAGACAGGAGGTTTGGGTTCTGTTCTTTATAGTATGACTGACTGATTTCTGTAGGCGGCAATACTGTC
Source organism: Antrostomus carolinensis (assembly GCF_000700745.2). Taxonomy (NCBI): domain Eukaryota; kingdom Metazoa; phylum Chordata; class Aves; order Caprimulgiformes; family Caprimulgidae; genus Antrostomus; species Antrostomus carolinensis. The sequence continues at coordinate 4,337 of NW_010327709.1, forward strand.
TATTGTAGTGTGTCAGCATTTAGGGATGACTGTGGTAATTCCTGATAATTCCAAATGGATTTAGGTGCCTACCGAGCCTTTTACAACATGGAAATGGCTTTGACTCTCTCACAGAACAGTTAGAAAACTTAATACCAGCACGCAGATTTGTGATCGCTTTACAAAAGCTTTACAGTGGTCCATGTAAGCAGATTATGATTGTTGTTGCTTGATGTAGTAGGCATTGCAACTAAACTTTGTTTATGTGTACAACATTATCTCCTCTTGACACGTGCACAAAGGACTTGCATATATCACTGTAAAACTCTTCATTGTAATTCTTTATTGTTTCAGTGCAGGGAATATATTACAGCTCCCAAATAGGAAAGTTACTGAACATATTTAACCAAGGCTTTTATTTCATTATCCCTTCAGCTTACCATAAATGAGAGTACTAGGATAAATTTGGATTTATGCCTTTAGTCATGAACTCACCTGTAAGGGCTCTTCAAACAAGAAATCTTTCATTCCAGACAGTTTTGTCAAAATATAAAAATGGAATTTCCATTGGAAACTCACATGGAAGCAACAACTGAGCAAAGTATCAGCCTTAATAATTTTTTTTTTAAATCTGGTGGCCATGCTGAGTAATACTTAACTTTTTTGTGAACATCAAAAACCTGAAATTTTAGAATTCTATTCTTTTTGTCAGGAACACCACACAAATATGCAAAGGTAATGAATAAGATCCCTAAGAAGAGGGGGTTGTATATATTTTAAGCAAGCATTTATCATTAACTTCCTTTCAGAGCACAGGTACTGTATGCTTTAAGCCTTTGACTGGAAGGACAACGTGCTGTTTTAAAAACCCAGAAACTAAAATCCCTCAGCATAGTACTGGAGCCTTAAAAGTAGCAAGACTCAAATCTAGTAGTTGTCAGCATTTAGTACTGCTTAAATACGATAAACAAGGCTGCCTGTCTAAGGCTCTGGACATTTTTGCAGAGTTGGCAGTTCATCAGATTATTTTGGTTCTCAGAGTATGAATTCAGCTATGAGTTTCTGTATAGATGGAACATAATTTTTGCCCAGTAAGAGAGATGACTATTTCACAGATTGGAGCAGCTGCCTTTTGTCGTATTGGTTGAGACTCAGGATGTCAGGGTGTCATCCTCCTTTCTTTAGTGTGATCTGTTTGTTCACCTTCTCTGCCCCCCTTTGCCCCCTATCCAATAACTATTGCTGTTTTTTTACTGTTTCCAGCATACTTCTGAGAGCAGTAACAGTCTGTGGCCTGAGTCTTCAGGCAGAAATGGGGGGTTTTGTTTTTCTCCTTTCATTGCCAAAATCAATAGTGTGACAGAAAGGACAGAGGTTGATCAGCTATAGATCTTGCCAATGATTTCTGCCTGTGCTGTGCAGCAGTACTGCAATATGCTGTTTGCATATATGGAGCAGAACTGCAGTCATGCTACAATTCAGGCACTGCATCAGTTTCAGTGAGTTTAAAAAAAGAAACCCCACACTGACTGACTAGTGCTTCTAGGCAGCAGCTGCTCACACCTAGAGCAGAGCAGGAGTAGCAATATGTAGACCAGAAACTTACTAAAGGACCCAGTTCTTAGCACTGGCTGTTAGTATCTTGTGTTACAGTTCATCTCCTGTCTTACAGCCCATTTCAGAATTTCCAGCACCCTGACTTAACACCGGTTCCCAAGTTCCAGTTAAGTGATTAGTCCCAACTTGCTGTAGAAAAACAACCTGCATTTTGCAGTTAAAATTATTTTCCTCATTCTTGCTTCTGGCAGTACTTGGAAAGAAAAGGCAGGGAGAGTCCAATGGCACCAGTGTGCAAGTCTGGAACTGTTGCTACCTCAGAGATGTTTAAGTGTTGCCTAGAGAGAAAGATGATGGGAAGTGTACTGCAAGACTCATCATGCAAGGTGATTTACGCATAATAGAGACGTGACTAAAAGCAAGAGATTTCTCAGGAGTTTGAAGCATATCCAAATAATCAAGAGGAGAGAGAATAGTAGAAGGAAGCAGGAAAATTTAGGATTCCTAAGTTTAGTACTTATATGGTCAAAAAAACACCAAAAAACTGGGTGATGGAAATATAGTCTGCATATGTGGATTTTCTCTCTGTTAGGACAAGAATGGGAATTCAGATTGGGCTTCAGTGACCTGAACTCCATTGTTACTGGGTGTAAATGCACTTTGCATTGTTCAGGTCAGCCAGCCTGGAACTGCCAGCTGAACTGCATCTTTTGGTGTTACTCTGCTTTAACAGATGAAAATAAGGTGAGTCTGGTTTAGCTGGCAGTCTTCCTATTTAGATGAACCATGAACCTGTGCTGTGCAATTTAATAATTAATCCTGAAACAAAAGCAAGACTTAATTCTAAATGTTCTTAAATTGAAATAACTTCAAGTAACTCCAGCTTCATCTTGTGTTAGCATTGAGTCTTTCATTTAAAGATATGCAAACTAAAATCCAAGAACCCTTGGAGGAGGGAAATCTTACTTAACACGTCAGTTTCCACTTTTAGTTCTTCTCCAGACAAACAAGCTTCCTACTCTGCAGGAGAGCTTTACTCTGTAGAAGTCAGTCACTGAGATGTCTTTTTTTATGCAGCACTTCAGGGCAGCATCTCAGATCCTGAAACAGATTCTATTAAGTATAAAAATATCACAGAATCACAGAATGGTGGGGTTGGAAGGGACCTCAGCAGATCATCTTGTCCAACCCCCCTGCCAAAGCAGGTTCACCTAGAGCAGGTTGTACAGGAAAGCATCCAGATGGGTTTTGAACATCTCCAGAGATGGAGACTCCACAGCCTCTCTGGGCAGCCTGTCCCAGTGCTCTGACACTCTCACAGTAAATAAATTTTTCCTTGTGCTTAAGCAGAACCTCCTGTGTTCCAGCTT
>NW_010327710.1:0-5019 GCF_000700745.2 Antrostomus carolinensis
GGTTTTCTGACATTTATTTGACAAACATAATTTTTGGCTTTGACCATGGTCTGCACCTTCTGTGACGTTGCTTTTGGAGACTTACGTGCAGTATTTTTTTCCTTTGGTTGCTTCCATCACTTAACACCTCCAGAAGAATATAATGGAGTGCAGCTCCAGATAAATTACCATTTCAGAACACTCTGTCAAAAACTGCTAATCATATAGTAATATTTTTTCTTTCTTTCTGTGGCTTTTATTGCTTTTTGTTGTTTTAGTAAGGTTTTTGTGTTAATAAGCCCCATTAATGTATAACACAGTTTAAGAAAGAGCATCCAAAAAGTAGGACATATTTGTTTCTTAAACACTAATTTACAAAATATAAAGTCTTCTTTTTACCTTTTTGATTGAGAATGATAAAATAATTCCTTGAATGAAAAATACCACATGGGGTATACCAATGTTTGTGAAATGCTTTTTTTAATTGTTATTTTTTATTTTTAAGAAGAGAATGACATTTTAGTAAAATTCTCAAACATCAGACAGTTTGTTTGCTTTTGAGGGAAGATTTGTCTTTCTATAAAAAATGTATGTAACTTGATTTTATTCTTTAGTTTAATAAACTATAGTGGTAATGTAGAATTATTCTGGCAACAGAGACTGTTGGTTCATTTTTTCATCTATACACATATGATAAGAACTAGATCGTTAAAATATTAAGTTTCTACTTGACCCTAAGCTAGATACCTCCAGATATCCTAGGAGATGGCATAAATAGTCATAGCAGGGAAACTTAGCTCTCAAGCACTTGTAGCTGAAAGGCTTCACTTTCTGTTATACAACAGAGACATTGAGGGTTTATTAGATAAAAGCAGCAAGATCATGCTGCTAACAATATGAGTAAGCAGTTGACAAGTGAACGAATTATAGGCCCTCCTGCATTTAGATCTTATTTACTTTTTCTATCTTTTTATTTTTTTAAAATATCTTTTGCTGTTTCTGAATAAACAATTACAGTAAGAACATCTCAAGATGTTAAAATATTTTTCTCATGTAAAATACATGCTACTGTCTTTATAATAAGTGAGCTGAAGATCTCTTGGTTCCAGGAACTTGGGGGTTGTGTTCTCTTATTAGAAGACTGCTTCCCTTATTGGTTTAGAAATCTGAATTAATTATTATTTCCATAACTGAAAAGACTATTTCTCAGTATATGGGCAACTTCTAATTGTATATATAGCATTTCTACACAGGAAGAGGTATGTCAAGGGAATCACAACATGGTTGATTGGCAATCAGAAAAACAGACAGTTTTGAAGGTTTTAGTTTTTTGAAGAGAGATATCTGCTGATTAGTTAACATTTTAGGGTGCTAATTTGTACCACAGAATAACATAAGTGTCTGAAAGAAAACAAGGATGGTGGAGGCAGAAATTATTATAAATAATACACACTAAAATATTCTTATGACAAATATTTGAAATCCTCTCATATTTAATAAATAAAATTGCATGTCACACAGAGTACAGATTAGGAATTATAATTAATTTATTTAACAGTAGCACAGCTGAAATTTGCTGCTAATTTAAGATACATAACTCTTCTAAAATGTAGGTACTCTTAGCATATTGAATTTTGCATAACACTGAAATAAGACGTAGCTTTCCTTTTGATGAAGTGACACAGACTAATGAATGAAATGAAACTACTAATTGAGTAATTGACTGAGGAAATTAACTTGGGCTATTGTTGTAAATAAGCTAATGCTAAATTTATCTATGTTGTTCAGAAAAATACCTGATGACAAGAAAATGTGAATTTGCATTAACATAATTAAACAACAGCTGTCACATAAGGATGTGTTCCATTATCTGTAATGAAAATATTATGAAAAAAAAAAAAAGTTGCAGTGCCATGTTTTATTCTTCTCTGGCCTCTTTTGTGACTAGGCCTTCTGTTAATTAAAATCACAATTAAGTTTCTCTATTTTTCTATATAGCTAAAACTAATCAGGGAAAGATCAGTTCCTTCATAGCTTCTAAAAATGTAGTTGAATGAACACTAACTATATTACATAATCTTAATCTGCAAGAATTGTACATTAACAAGAGGTTCCTGAGCTAATTTCTGAGGCTTTGTTCTCTTTGGTAGTTATCTTAACAGCTACATACCTTTAGACCTCTTTAAATGAATACTCCCTAGCACGCATGCAAGTACATCATGCTTAACTTTCCTTTTATATTGTGAATCTTAGAATAATAAAAATTTTGCAATTCATTCTCTTCAGTATCAACCAGTAAGATTTGGTTAGTTCTTCATAAATATTTCTTGTAGTTGGTTTTACTTTCATTTTTCTTCTGACAGCACCATCACTACAGCTCTTTCATCATGATAGAGAACATTTCTATGATTACTGTTCCGTGCTAACAAATTTATTTTACTTGTCTTGATTATAACAACAGATACAACATTATTGCCTACATTATTCTCTCCCCTCTGGTTTACATTTAATGTTTTTCATCCTCCTTCAGTTTATTCAGGTGTTAAATGTGGCCAGATACATTATTTGACCCAGATATCAGTCTAATACTACTTAGCATTCAGGTTCCAAACTGAGAGTCACCAGGGGATCCAAAGTTAAATGAAAAAAAAAAACAAAAACCAAAAAAAAAATCAAAACTAAAACTAGAGGGATTTTATTCTTCTTCTTTTGTAATGCGAGATCAGGAAAGGGACATTGTAAGAGCTGCTGAACAAATCAAAATATAAACATCAGAGTACAGCAGAAGGTACTACTTAAATGGCTAAGCGGCTAAGAAAATATTTTGTCATTTTCATAAGAAATGAATACTTGAAAAATAAACTCATTATTTTATGTTATTTAAGCATTAATATTCATAGCTGATGCTACAGAAAACATTTCTGTACTTAGGAAAGCATTTTTAAGACAAAGGCAGCAAACAGCAGGCAAGGACAAATTTTGGAGGTGGGGTGGGAAAAGAGTTTTGTGAGACTGAAGATGTGAGTCAAGAACCAATAATGAAAGTCACAGTGTCTGGTGTATCATTTACTGGGCAGAAGGGACAAAAATTAATGCCTGAAATTGAGATGCTTAATTGTTGTTAGTTGTTTTGTTTGATTTTTCTTTTATTTGATTATTGCATGTTAAGACGTTGAAATTGGGAACTCCACCAAACAGTAACTCCTTATAATGTTATATAAGATTCTTTTCTATGTTATTAGTTTGATGGCCCATGTGTAGCCCTGAAGGAAAGTTACTGTAGGAAGCAGGTAGAGTTATAATTGATATGTGTATGACCAGCAAAGATTGATAATCTCTGTCTACAGAGCAGGTAAGTCTACAAAAAGGAAAAGAGAAGAAACCATTAAAGATCTATTTCTGTCTGACATGTGTGACTCCACGTATGACCTTTTTTGCTAGAGCTGGCTAGGATCTACAGTCTTGTTGCACAAAAGAATCTGTGGGATTGTAGGTCACCAAAATATTTCTGTCTTCACAACATGCTGTCTTTTAGCAAGAATTATTTAAGAGAAAAATAATGGCTTCTCTAAACACTCATATTTTTTTCAGGGTCATGTAATGATTTGTATCTGTAAAAGGACTGAATTTATATTCCAGACTTGTGTTATTTGCTTGTATTATTCCACTACTGATCCATCCATTAATGGCTTTCCTGAAAAAGGCAAGTAACTGCAGCTTTCTAGGAATGACTTGTCAGGCTCTTATTGAAAGAAACATATCCAGCTCTTAATATCTAATGTCAGCTCCCTGCCTTTAGTTGACAAGGGAGATTGGAGAAGATTATGGTTGATGTTGTTGTGTACATCCTCTCTACAGTTTCCCTTGAGCTTGTTCAGTCATTACAGTATTAATATTGCAAAGGGAATTGAAAGATAACTGCAGTTCCTTGCTAGCAAATATTTTGGCAAAGGAGCAAATGAGAGGGAAATTTTTAATTTTAATAAACCCAATGTTGGGTAATTGTTGCCAGTAACAATACTAGAGTAGTTTACCAGAAGAACAAATGATGAAGACTGGAAAATCAAATACATAAATATATACAGAAGGATATAACACACTTTTATTATTCTCTATAAAATAATAAATATAATAATGTAAAACATATGTTGAAAGATAATATTACTGACATGAAAAAAGCTTAATGATTATTATGATTATGATTAATATTACAATCAGTGTTTTTAATCTTCTGATTAGAAAATTTACTGGTAAAAGGAGGAAAGCTGGCACGACAGAAGCAACGAACATGCAGGTAGAGAGCATAGACATATATTCCTTTCCTAATCAAAAGCTGTACCCACAGGAGAAACATAAGTAATGTTGAAATAGTGGATCAAGATGATGTGAGATAGCTCACATGACTACAGTGTTGTCATGGGTGGATACAGGCTCCTTAGGAAGAACTGGTAGGCTAGCAAAGACGGGGAGTTGCACTTTATTCAAGACAGCAGTGGAGCTTGGCCTGAGAATAGACAAGGAGCCAAGTGAGAATTTATGGGTCAAGATTAGCAGGAAGACCAACATCAGTGACATTGTAACTGGGGGTCTGCTTAGACTGCAGGAAGAAGTAGATGAAACCTTCATTGGATGACTGGAAGAAGCCTCACATTCACAAGTCTTCATCATCATGGGGGACTCGAATCACTCAAATATCTCCTAAAAGATTTGTGGAGTGCGCCCTCAGCAAGTTTACAAACACTATAAAACTGGGAGGAGCAGCTGATACACCAGATAGGTGTGCTGCCATTCAATGGCACTGAGATAAGATTAGAGAAATGGGTTAATGGGAATCTCATGGGGTTCAGCAAGGGGAAATGCAATATCCTGCCCTTGGAGAAAAATAACCCCATGCATCAATATGTATATTGACACCTGGTGGCAGGGGTAGGGGAAGAAGATAGAGCCAGTTTCTTCTTGATGGTATCCAATGAGAATCCAAGGGGCAATGGCACAAATTAAAATACAGGAAATAGCATTTAAACATAAGATTTTTTTTTT
>NW_010327711.1:0-2530 GCF_000700745.2 Antrostomus carolinensis
GCGGGCCCGCTGTGCGGGGGGAAGGAGGCGGGTAAGGCGGAGGTCAGCCGCAGCTGCTTGGTGAGGTGAGCTGCTCCCGCTTAGCCCTCTCCCTCCCCTCTGCCTGCGCCGGTCAGAACACCGCAGACTTGCGGAATAAATGTGTGCGGTGGGAGGCAGAGGCTCATGTCGCAGAGCCGTCCCTGTCAGGTGCATGTTGAGCCGAAACAAAACGATCAGGCAGCGAGGGAATAGGTGCATAGGTATATATCACATGTGTTTATGTTCTCTGTGCAGACCACTGGGCTTGTAGGATTGGCTGTAGCTGAAAACCCTCATGAGGTATGTCACGTTGTGGTGTTCTGTATTTAATGGCCATTGTCAGTGAGAGCAAAGCAAAAAATTTTGTGAAAGTACTTTTGTGAAGCAATTTTTGATTTCTCTCTCTCATCTCCAATGCAAAAGCAAAGAACTTTTTAAATTCAGTTCTTCATAAATGTAATTTCTATTTCACAAATGTACAGTTTTTTGCTGCCTTGCTATATTGTGTTTCCAACAAGTACTGAAATGACTTACACCTATACTAAGGGGATAGGCTAGTCTTACGTGGTAGAGGCTACCATGTGCTGCAAAGCCACATCAAGGCCCTGTGATGTCAAGCACTGCTGAGATTGGAATATTTCAGTGGTTTTCAGGAGCCACATTAGGTGGTTCTTCCAGCAATTGCGTACTTTCTTTTTACTTCCTCAGGCTTAGTAATGAAAGTATGTTTGCCACATCTTGCTTGCTTATTCAGGAGGCATGAGCTTTGAAAGGACTTCAGTCATTCTTTAACTTCTCTCCATGCTTTGAAATTTCCCACTATGCAACGATTCTATTTCAAAAATGATTTTGCTATCAAAAGTTAGGAATAGTGTAAAAAAGAGCTATTGAAAAAAATAATTATTGTTCTGTACAAATTATTCTAGCTCAGTCTACAGCCTTGTCAGGCACCTTCTGGGTGAACTTAGTCAATTTTGGTTTTTTTTTTCAGTGACTTGAAGCCAAGAGTAAAGAAATCTTTCTTTAGTTGAAGTATATATTCTGTGCCCGTCCCCTTTTCACTTCCTGTCATTTCTTCTTTGTATTTGTTTGGCTGCAGTATTCTGCTTCTGTTTCTTATTGTTCCTATAGGACATCCATTCCTCTTCAGTTACAGTTACCCAGCCAACATACGGCCCAAAAGCTGCAATTTCTTCACCCAAATGTGTCCTTTATCACTGTATTTAAATCCAGCAATAAAAGTTTCAGGTTTTAGTTTAATTTAAATCTGTCTGTCACTCAGAATTTTGCACCAGCATGAGAAATGCCAAAAAAAAAAATAAATAAAAAAAAAATCTGATTATGCTTTGGTAGCTTATGTGCTTCTTTTTCTTTCCCAGGTAATTTTTCAGAAATTGATGGTTTAGCCATGAATTTGCCTAATTTTTTTAAAAGCATGGTTAGTGTTAGAAACACAGCTTTTATTGTTTCCATTTTGCATCAAATGTACTTCAGATTGCAACTTTTTTTTTTCTTTCTTTCTTTTTTTGACTTCAGAGAATCTGACAGTGGTAATTTCCCAGTCCTGATAAATCCCAGTCTTACCTAAGACAGAGTTCTGTGCTTCAGACTTGGTTACTTAATTTCTGGATTGAATACCATAACCATTTATATTTTGTGGATAGACTGTTAACTTTAAGTAGGACAAGAAGTTAGATAATTCTAGTTGTGTATTTTAACCATATCTTGTGATCACTTCAGCGCCTGCGAGTACTGTACACAAAAATCCTTGGTGTCCTGAAAAACATTCCCAAAGATGCAGCATATAGGAAATACACTGAGCAGATTATAAATCAGCGATTCAGTTTGGTGCAAACGGTAAGTACAGTGCTCTTTCATAAATGTTACACATGAAAAGATTTTTAGGATGAGACTCATAGAATGTTGTGAGTTGGAAGGGACCCACAAAGAGTCCAACTCTTGCCCTAGCACAGGACAATCCCAAGATTCAGACTGTGTCTGAAGGCCTTGTCCAAATGCTTCTTGAGTATTGTCAGACTTGGTGCCATGACTGCCTCCCTGGGGAGCCTGTTCCAGTGCTTCACCATCCTATGGGTGAAGAACCTTTTCCTGATGTCCAACCTCAACCTCCCCTGGCACATCTTCTTGCCATTTTCCCTGGTCCATTGGTCACTGGAGAAAAGAGATCATTGCCTGCCCCTCCTCTTCCCCTTGTGAGGAAGTTCTAGACTGTGATGAAATCTCTCAATCTCCTTTTCTCTGTGCTGAACAAACCAAATGACTTCAGCCTCTCCTCATGCAGCTTCCCCTCTAAGCCCTTCACCAATTTAGTGGCCTCCTCTGGACACTCTCTAGTAGCTTTATATCCTTTTTATCCTGTGGTGCCCAAAACTGCACCCAGTACTGGAGGTGAGGCTGCACCAGTGCAGAGTAGAGCAGGACGATCACCTCCCTCAACAGGATCACAATGCAGTGCTCGATGCACCCCAGGACACGATTGTCCCTCTGG
>NW_010327712.1:0-1223 GCF_000700745.2 Antrostomus carolinensis
ATATAAAAAAATAAAAATATTAAAAAATTTCATAGCAGTAGTCATTTGTGTAGTTTTTGAAATAAAAAAAGATTTTGCTTTTAATATTAAAATAAATAGTCCTAAGGCAAGAGCCTGAACTATAAGATGAAAGTTAAGACTGGCTTCCCTAGTTTCATAACATTAAGGTGAAATTGAGTCTCACTAAGTTTGCCATAGACATGGGATTTTACCTTAATTTTGCTAACAAGAACTAAGCCTATTGAGTCATCAATAGCTAATTGTAGCATAATAGCCCAACTTCCATTCTTACTCACAGTTTCTGTTTCTCTTTATAAAACAATACATGTAAGTTTCTCTAGGATACTGACAACAACAGACCAAAGATGATTCTGAGATGAAATAGTTGAAAGCGAGAAACTCCTACTCCACAATAAAGATGTCATAAGTTCTAAAAAGCTCCATCTTTCACAAAAGATGTTATATAATACCTGCCCAATATTAGACGGTATACAGTTTAAGGAAATAAACTGGGGGGAATACAGAGAAATTACCCGAGAAGCCAGGGATCAGGCTGGGAAAGCCAAGGCCCTGACAGAATTAAATTTATCCAGAGATGTCAAGGGCAACAAAAAAAGTTTCTACAGGTATGTTGGGGAAAAAATGAAAACTAGGGAAAACGTGGGCCCTCTCCGGAAGGCAACAGGAGATCTGATCACCCAGGACATTGAGAAGGCTGAGGTGCTCAATGACTTTTTTGCCTCAGTCTTCACCAGCAAGGGGTCGTGCCACACTGCCCAAGTCCTAGAAAGCAAAGGAAGGGTCCAGGAGAATGCAAAGCCACCCACTGTAGGAGAAGACCAGGTTCAGGAGCACCTAAGGAACATGAAGGTGCACAAGTCCATGGGACCGGATGGGATGCATCCGTGGGTCCTGAGGCAACTGGCAAATGAAGTTGCAAAGCCACTATCCATCATATTTGAGAAGTCATGGCAGTCTGGTGAAGTTCCCGCAGACTGGAAAAAGGGGAATATAACCCCCATTTTTAGAAAGAGTAACATGGAAGACCCGGGGAACTACAGGCCGGTCAGTCTCACCTCAGTGCCAGGCAAGATCATGGAGCAAATCCTCCTAGAAACTCTGCTAAGGCACATGGAGAATGAGAAGATGATTGATGACAACCAACATGGCTTCACCAAGGGCATGTCATGTGTGACCAATCTGGTGCCCTTTTATGATGGGGT
>NW_010327713.1:0-12636 GCF_000700745.2 Antrostomus carolinensis
GATTCTATGATTTTAAAGGAAGTTATGGGAAAGCCACCACGTCCAGCACATACATCGCTTTTCTGTCAAGCAGGGCGATTGTGTTTGACTTCCCTCTATTTCTATCTTTTCTTCAACTGAGAGGCCAACATAAAATTGAACATATCAAAGCTAGCAAGGTAGATGTCCAAGGTAGAACCAAGAAATATTTGTGTAAAAGGTCAAAATTCAAATACACTTTTACTGAGTTAAAATGAGTCTGAAGCGGTGTCTTTATTCAGAATTATTAACAACAGATGCTTCTAAAAAACTAGAGGAAAACAATTAAATGGACCGAAAATAACATTTAAGCTGAAAGACAGGAGAATTAACTCCTCCTCAAAAGACAACATCCATCTGAAATACGATAAACCCATAACCTAAGAGAAATAAGAAATGAGTCTAGAGTGAAGATCAATGCAGAATTACTTCTTAAAATATATAACAAATATTTTGGTTAAGTTTCCATCTTTTTCCAGATAGAATTTGTTGATAGCACTGTTCTCAGGAGTACCACAGCAGATGAGTTTACAGTTATCCTAATTCAGGTTTTCAGAGGGTTTTTATTCTTCTGAAAGTCATGATTAGTTAATTTCTTATGAAAAAAAGCTACCGTGAGATGGCTATCAAAGCATTCAGAGTTTTAATGATCTTTCTCGCTTCTAATAATTTCTGTGCTGACAACTCAGAGAAACAATATTCTACTGAGGAAAAGAATTATCTTCATATGCCAACTATATGACAGTTGACATCCTACGGAACAAGCTCTCTACTTGGAGTTGTTTCACTTTTAAAATAGTGAAGCTTCTGCAGCTGTGAAGCATCTGCACTGGGATAGTAACTCCTCGACACGGCTGCCATTTTAAACTCTTCAGATGCTGCTGCTGGATGTGGACATTGGATGCCAGAAGACAGACTGACATGGAAATATAGAGGAGAACAGAAAACTCTTTATATTAAATAAATGTTAATAGAAAATTAAGGGTATGTAGCCACTCAAAATTAAGAAATACAGGGCAATCTTTAAGCATGTACATCAGGAATTCTTTTATAATTAAGAACATTTCACAGATACTCCAAAAAGAACCTCTGCTCATTTGTTGTCCTGAAGGCACTTATTCTGCTGATGAATTATGGTTAGAGTGTAGAAGACAATCCTGTAGGTAGAACTTTGCTTCCTTTGTCACGAGAACTAGAGGATGAGTATAGTATGAGGCAGAAGAATGGAATAAAGGAAGAAGAATCTCTTGGGTCATAACATCTCAACGCTGCATTAAGACTCAGATCCTTTCTCCACTTTTCTGCCCAAAAGTTCTTACGTGAAGACAGGCACATCACTTAAAAAATTCCATGAGTGGTCCTCTGAGCCTTCCTTACTATACAGCCACTTCTACTACAGCTGTTGACTCAGTGTGGAGAAAAGTAGAATTACTCAGAGTTGCAATTAAAGGAGTTCAAGTGTTTTATGTGAATACTAAAAAAAAATAAAAATAAAAAATAAACAGGGTCACAGGTGTCTCAAACTGGCATTCAAAGTGAGCAGTACTTCTGACCTCAATCTCCTTGTGCTCTGTTTCCCTGGTTAATAATAATTCCCCATCTCAGTAGGGTGTTATGAAAATCAATTAACATCTGAAGCACTGAAATATTGTAGTGATGAGTCCTACGGAAATGCCATAGAGGCAATAATAACTTCATCCTCAAATCCTGATCTGGATGGTATATAATAAGATGCAGGGTTACACAATGAAAGATAATAAGGGGGAAGAAATTAAAAAAAAAAAAAAAAAGCTGCTCATTAGGTAAATAATATTCCTTCTGTACACAACAAGGCAGAGATTCCAGGAAGAAGACAACCCAAAACCACAGAACTATTCAAGAATCTAGCATTGTGCATATGAGTAGGCAATTTTCATACTGTACTTAACTCCCAAAGGCTTATCTCTAATCTTCAACTCCTTCAAGTTTGGTTTTATCACATACATTTAAATATGAAAACAATAGGATTTGTATGTGCTGGAGACTCAGTACAAGTTCACCTGACTGACCCCATTTAAAAGGTCTGTGTCCTGGTGAAGTTCAAACAGCTGATTTTGCATTAAAATGTCCTGCCTGTGCTTCATCTCTTCACTAGCTAAAAATAGCCAGAATCCAGAGTACCAATGTAAGTAAGAAAAGAAAAAAGAAACATCAAAATGGGCTTTCAACATCTAAAATTACCGTGCCCTGGAAATCTGGTGTGTCATGCTCCTGCAGGATTAGATACTGAAACTTTTCTATATATTGTATGGAAAGCAAAAGCACCCAGGCTGCTGCTGGCCTTCACCATGCTTGTTCAGCCAGAGATGTACAACGTGGAAACACACCAACTTCTGACAGCAGGGGCTGGAGATACCCTCAATAAATCCATGCCTCTGAATCCTCACTGCAAAATTAAATAGCTACTTGCTAAGTGCACATTATGAGACATCATGACATTGTTTCAGCACCCTAAGCATTTCTCTGAAGAAACAGATTTTGTTCATCTTGCTTATTTTTTCCCCCTTAAAAGTTCTTTGTGGTCCTATACAGTTCCACACATAGTCACATGAGAATATGAATAATAATTTTAAATTCTCTAAAACACAATCACAAATAGGCAGCAAATACAAAATACACAAACCAGCTGAGGTCAGTATGGGTTTGAAGTGATCTGTGTAATGAGCATGCAGCTTTGCCCCTCGTTATCAATGACACTCTCCCAGACTCAGTGCTTTCAGTGAAACCTGACATCACGTTGTGCCAGCACACACACACACAACCTCTCTTCACTCAGCATTTCCCACATGTGTTCTAACCCTCCAAGTAGAATGTGTGATCCAAGAAAATCACAGGTTCCCTACTAATCAGTATTTAGGGGAAAAAATAATCAATAGTGCAATAGCGCTTATTTTTAAAAGATACTGAATAAAATGTTTGGCTCATGCTCAGTTTCTGGAGCATTTTTGTAACACATACCTTATAGTTCAGCTTTTTTCCAAAAATAGATTTTCTTTCAATCATCATCAGCTTTTATTCAGCTGAGAACATATAATACAGAAAGAGTACTAATTAACAGAGAAAGAGAAACTGAGAAAAAGCAGGGGATTATTCTTTAGAAAGTTTTTTTTTTTAAAAAAAAACTACAGTTACATATAAAGATATTTAAAGTGAACATAACATTTAGGTTAGTTCAGTAAATATACTGGGCAAAGGAACTTTGCAAATTCTGGCTCACTATCAGCTGTATTTATTGCTGCCTGGGGAAAACTGCTTTCTATAAGCAGAAAGAAACAACAGTCCTACAGGAGACGGGGCCCAAATCAATACTCCAAACCTGAGCAGTCCTGGGCTGCTGGCAGGTTAAGCCTGGGTCTAAATTTAGTGTCAGAGTCTCTCTTTTCTCACCAGCACCATATTTTGGATTACTAACGTAGCTCTGCCCAAGGAAGTAGACATCTTTTATCAAATTATCTCCCATTCTTCTCAAGCTGTGTTTGACAAGGTAGCGAGCAGCTACTCGTGCCTCCAAGTTTGAGGAATTCCAAAGAAAGGATCCTCTGAAAAGCATCTGCAACATCCCCCTTTTTAGATAAGGAATGTGAAATTACCAATCACTTCTAAATACCCAATTCTCTAATTGCTGAAAAGCTTGTGGGCAGAGACCCTAACCTTCTTAGATACCACTGGGATGGGACAGGTCATTAGCTCAGCATGAACTATTCTATTATTTATACGATCACCCATCTGAGTGCCAGGGAAATGGGGAACAATGCTCATTGTGAAAGGCTGTCGCTGTATTTCTTTCAACACTTAAGTCAATCTTAAAACTACTTGGGAGGAGGAGACTTGATGAGGACACACTGACCAACTGTCCAGTATGAGGTTTTTAACCCTCCCAGAAGCTGGTGCTGGTATTTTTCAGCTACAAGATGTGGGATGAGGTAGAGACTTGGACCACAGAGAATGACAACTCCCAAGATTCTTAAAAACTGCACAGATGAAAAAAGTAGTACTACAATAACAAAGATACCTATGTAATTATTCTTCTGCTTGTAGCTATAAAAAAGAAAGTGATATTGTAGCAGCCAGAGAGGCAGAGACAGCTCAGATCTTAACAGGGCTGAGCCATCAATCAGCAACAGACCAGATGACATTTTTCTGTAAAAACTCACAGTAAAACTAGATCAGACACAAACCAATCAGTTCTGCATACACTCCCTTGTGCTGAAAAACAAAGAATATCCATGACCTTTGCCATCTCCGTGTTTTGTTGCCCTTCTCCCTCTCCTGTCCTATACTCCCTCCCTCTCTTATATGCTACCGATACGTCATTTATTCTCCTTACTCTGCCATTCCCTTTCTGAAAGATGCTGTCAAAAGAAAAATGCTATTTGTGCTGCTGGGCAAGAGATCAACTTTTGAATGCACCAGGCTCAATTTTTTGCCATTGGCATGGCACACTGTGAATTCAGAGTTACTCTTAAACACTTACCTTGAAAGCTCCTTGCTCTCCCAGAAGAGAGAAGACGCTCTGTACACTAGCAGATGGGGTTTGGGGTTTTTTTCCATATAGAATCTTAGAATCATAGTGGTTGGAAAAGACTTCTAAGATCATCGAGTCCAACCATGAACCCAATGCTACCAATTCCACCTCTAAACCATGTCCCTCAGCACCTCATCTACCCGTCTGCTAAATCCCTCCAGGGAAGGTGACTCCACCACCTCCCTGGGCAGCTTGTTCCAGTGCTTGATTACCCTTTGGGTGAAGAAGTTTTTCCACAGATCCAATCTAAACCTCCTCTGGTGCAACTGAGGCCATTCCCTCTTGTCCTGTCCCTTGGTCCTTGGTTGAACAGACCCACCCCCACCTCTCTCCACCCTCCTCCAAGGGACTTGCACAGAGACACAAGGTCTTCCCTCAGCCTCCTTTTCTCCAGGCTCAACAATCCCAGTTCCCTCAGCCGGGAACTCAGCACACTTGTGCTCCAGACCCTTCCCCAGATCCGTTCCCTTCTCTGGACACGCTCCAGCACCTCCATGTCCTTCTTGGAGTGAGGGGCCCAACACTGAACCCAGCACTCGAGGTGCAGCCTCACCAGTGCCCAGTACAGGGGGAAGAGAATTTCCTTGGTCCTGCTGGGCACACTATGGGTGATACAAGCCAGGATGCCCTTGGCCTTCTTGGCCACCTGGGCAAGAAGGTCAGTGTATAGTCACTTGGCCACACACATCTGTTTGTAGCTATCACAGTATTTAACTTTCCATTTTATTATGTTTGGGGATTTATTTGGGTCACGAGATCTTTAGCAGATGTGATATCCAGCTTTCTTTTGTTAAAGGTTGGAGAGAAGTTTTTGAAGCACTGGATTTTGTCTGAGGTTTGCTCTTGTTTTTAATCACTATTACTGAGAAAAGTTAGCCTCTTCAGCAGACGTGAAGATACATTAGACCAAGGAAAAGGCATATCACCCAGTTTACTTGTCGTCATTTCACTTTTCTTCTCTGAAATGTCTATAGGTGCTATCTCATTAAAAGACAAGTAAAAAGGTAACCCACAGATTTATCCATGTAGCAAGTTAATTTTGTCCAAATTCCTTCTGGTTTGCTAATTTTGAGACTAAGTTTCTGATTCCGCCTCCTCTGTTAGAGGCAGAAATGCATTTGTAAAGGTTAGAAAAAATGTTCCTGTGATTAATCTGTAATTTGAAATTCAAATATTTCTGACTCTACCACCAACTCACTGGGTAATTTCCAGAAGGAATTGGAAAGGTAAAGCCTGCTTCTAAGAAGCAATATTTAACTGCACCAGTATCAGATGGCTGCGGAAAACTCATGTGAAATTGTTTACAGAAAATGGAAAAGGTGACATATTTGAATCCTTGACTCCTATTTACCTACCTTAATTGATGGTACTACAAAACTTACTTCAGTTGTAAACAACTGCCTAGAAAACTTCACTACAAGAAGCATAAAAAAAGAAAAATACAGTCACTGTTTTAAAAAAATCTTTAAAAAGCAAAATTTTCTAAAAACCTAGGTCTATAAAGATTAATTTCCTGCAGCATCACTGACCACGGACCTGTCTGTCTAGTCAGTGTTTTTCTCAATATGTTCTTAAAAATTTTAAAATTAAAGCTACTTTTGACAATCAAAAGATGACATGATCAATGTAAGTGGGACATTTAAGATTTTAAAGGAAGTGTTGCTCTCCAGAGTTGCTTGTTTCCCTTGCAAGCTGAGTGACTCAAAGTCTAAGAAAGAATTATAACCAAATCATAGCTACGTAGGGTCTCCCAGTACACCCTAACCTTCAGCATCTGTATTGCTTGCTGCTGGCAAAATGTTAATAAAAATAAAAATACTGTAATACCAGGGAAGTTTAACTGGTTCAGGGATGCTGACTTTGAACAAGGAGGAAATGCCTTGAAGCACTACACAGATACGGACTTGCCAATACATTGATTTTAAAAAGCTTCTTAAGCTTGTAGTTGTCGAAGTGCACAGACTGTTTCTTCAAAAAGGAAACGTCTGTCCCTCGTGTTCCTAAACAGTTGAGTTCTTCCAATAATCTAGACAGAAACACTTCACCAAGACCTATGGTCAGCTGTAATGGTTACAGTAAGTACAAAACACTACATCCCAGAACCACTCCCTGACAAGAGCGACATAATTCAAGCAATCATTTGATATCCTGGATGCCTTCATTTCAATACTTGCTGTGACAACACAGCCTTTACATTTGAAGGCACCCTGTTATTTGGAAAGATGTACTTTTTTTAACCACTTGTCTTCCAGAACTATTAAGATCAACAAGTCCACTATAATAATCTTTTCTATTCTTCATATAATAAAATCCCAAATCTGGTGGTTTTGTTGACTTGACAGCCCTTTGTACCACTCAGCACTGACATCAAACCAAAAGACCAAAGACTCTGGCTCTTTGGGAGCATGTAAGATCAAAATCACTTTTCAACAAGATCTTAAAAGTCTTTACTCCAGCCTCAGGAAACGGTGCTTTGCAGAAGATAAAGGCAGGCAGGCAGTTATGGAAAAGGAGAGAAATACAAGCACATGGTTTTCCCTCCTGGCTCTGTCAGAACCTAACTCGATTGTGGATGTACTGAATAGTGCATGTTATTTCTGAGCACCAAGTCCTACATTTGTAAATCTAGAGTGATAATATCCACAAATACACAATTAATGTGTGTCAAGCATTTTTATACCTTAAGCAGAAGTAATTATGGAAGTGGCACAATATCCTACTAAAAGGAAAAGTTATATTAGGTTCATATATCATTGCCCATAATGTTTTATTCTATTTTGTTGCTGGTTTTTCAGAAAATTTATGAAAAAAATTATGAGGAAAAATACTAGAAGGAAAAGAATCCCAAATGTTTGAGGTGGGAACTGACCTCTGGATGTCATCTGACCCTACCTGCCTGTTCAAGCACGGCTACTGGAGCTGGTTGCCCAGGATCATGCCCAGGTGGCTTCTGAATGTTTGTAAGGGTGAAGACTCCACAAGCTCCCTGGCCAACCTGTGCCAGTGCTCAGTCACCCTGACAGTAAAAACGCTTCTCCTTATGTTCAGACAGTCTCCTGTGTGCCCACTGCCTCTGCTTCTGTCACTGGGCACCACTGGGAAGGGCCTGGCTCCTTCTTCTGTACAAGTTCCCTTCAGGTACTTACACACATTGGTATGATCCTCCTGAGCCTTCTCTGCTCCAGGCTGAATGGTCACAGCTCTCTCAGCCTCTCCTCATAGGAGAGATGCTCCAGTCCCTTCGCTCCTATCACCTCCTACCCTATCTATCACCCTTCTACCCTTCACCTTCTCATCAGCCCTTTGCTGGACCTCTGCAGTATGCCCATGTTTCTCTCACGTTGGAGAGCCCAGCACCAGACCAAGCACTCCAGGTGTGGTCTCACCAGCGCCGAGCAGAGGGGAAGGATCACCTCCCTCACTGTGCTGGCAACCCTCCTCCTAATGCAGGAGGATGATATCATTGGACTACGCAGCAAGGGCCCACGGCTGTCTCGTGTTCAATTTGGCGTCCTCCAGACCCCCAGGTCCTCTTCTGCAAAGCCCTGTTCCAGGCAGCCAGTTTCTAGGGTGCTAGAACCTAGTGTGTCAACTGGCTTGTTCTAACTGTCTCTCTCGTTCTCAAGCAACACCAGCATTTTCAGGAGACAGAGATTCCTTAATTTAGGATAAGCCCTGAAGTCCCACTCCTCCCATCTGAGAGATAGCAGTGTAACTGCTGCATGTGACAAAGCAAGGGCCATGCTACAGAGCTCTGCATGTCATCAGGACCTGGGAGGCTGTGGGTGAATCATCTAAAGCAGCTCAATTTTTGCCTCTGTATATTGATTTAGTTTATTGTTTGAAAACTAAAATTCACTTTAGATTCGGTGCCTCCTAAGATTCAGGTCAACACTGTAATGACATTAGAAAGTATTTCTCTGGACATATACGGATCATAACAATGAAGACCAGACAGTGCAAAGACAGCACAGTGCACAAAAATAATCCTAACTTGGTTTCAAATGTTATCAGTTTTCTATATACTACCTTTTAATGTATCTGAACATTTCTCAAGCACTTTATATAGGCACTGTATAAGCAGATTTCAGGGATACTTCAGCTGTTCACTCTCCTTGGAAGAAACCAAGGGAGCCTATGTCTACCCCTTATTTAATTAAGTTTAGTTATTCCAATTATTCTGATTATGATGGGGAGGTTACCTCAGTTTACAGATAATACTATTGCTTATCCATAATCTCTTACTGAACCCTTCACTTCCAGAAGTAACACACAACTTCTGTCAATGTCTACGTGTACATTCTCCACGACAAAACAAAAGTGAATCTGTTTAAATGCACTAATTCTAAGTGAATCAACACTGCCCTGCTTGGTACCTCTGACATTTATACCAATAAGCAATATAAATAGGAAAGTCAATTCTCTCTCATCCCAGAAGAAACAAGGAATAACCATGAGAAGCATGAAAAATGCTACTTTCATCATCAGAAGTTGCAATTAATTCAGTTCAGTATAAACCCTCAGGCATGGAAGAAGAAAACAAAGTTATAATGATAAAATGAAAACAAACCACAAAGAGATTATAATCCCTTCATATAAAGGATATTACTGCAAAAATACCATGAGACAGCACTTGTTTTTAATGCTACAGAAGCACCTTCCACTCATTTGTGCTCATTACATGGCTCAGTTATGTTAGTCAGTTATGTGAAGGTCTACATTAAAAGCCAGGAATCATGGTACATTCAGGAAAGCTGAACTGTGCAGTTTAAACACACACACCTCCCCCAAGACAAACCCCACAGCTGGACTGAACCCAACTGTATTTTTTTACAATACTTTTCAAGTGTCACCATGAATTAAACACAAATTTATAACTCAGACAGTTTATCATGTTACTAGATCATCACAGAACCCCAGAATGGCCTCCATTGGAAAAGCCCGTTAAGATCATCGAGTCCAACCATGAACCCAACACTGACAAGTCCCCAACTAACCCATGTCCCTCAGCACTATGTCTACACGACTCTTCAATCCCTCCAGGGATGGGGACTCCACCACTGCCCTGGGCAACCCCTTCCAATGCCTCAGAACCCTTGCAGCAAAGAAATTCTTCCTCACATCCCATCTCAACTGCCCTGGCCACAACTGGAGCCCATTTCCTCTTGTCCTGTCCCTTGGTTGAACAGACCCACCCCCACCTCTCTCCACCCTCCTCCAAGGGACTTGCACAGAGACACAAGGTCTCCCCTCAGCCTCCTTTTCTCCAGGCTCAACAACCCCAGTTCCCTCAGCCACAAGGGAACTCAGCACACTTGTGCTCCAGACCCTTCCCCAGCTCCGTTGCCCTTCTCTGGACACGCTCCAGCACCTCCATGTCCTTCTTGGAATGAGGGGCCCAACACTGTACCGAGCACTCGAGCTGTGGCCTCACCAGTGCCCAGTACAGGAACTTAACACATTTAACACTAAGACTGTAACTTATTTTTTCAATAAGGTTGTATACACAGTTAATTCTCATGCACCCAGTTCTATGGCAAAGTCTGTCAAAACCCAACTACAAAAAACCCAGAAAATTAAACTGACTTAGTAACAACTTCCCTGTCACCATATCTTTTTCACCTCCAAGAACATCTAAACATCTATCAGCAGAAGTAGTAACAGAATGGAGACCCTGTAATCAGGTATGACACAAATGGTACCTCCTACAGGGCTCAGCAGGTCTGGCTGGAAAGGAAGGTACTTGGGACTTCTGAGCCTTCTCGAAACTGCCAGAGAAATAACTCCTCATAAATCAGGACAGATCAAGTTAAGCTGCTATCTGCAAAGGCATCCCCCAGAGCTGTGCAACTGCAAGCACGTTTTTGCTGTATAATGCAGGATAACATAAATTTGTCCCTGCTGATGGCAGGGGGGTTGGAACTGGATGAGCTTTAAGGTCCCTTCCAACCCAAACCAGTCTGTGATTCCATATAGAGACAAGTTTACAGTGAAGGGGTAACCTTCTATCAGACTCTTATTGTGCAAAAGAGTCAATGGACGATGAGCAGAAAGCAAGGACTGAAATACAGGACAGCAAAATCTAAAGCTGGAGAGAGGGAAACAGAATTAAAGAGAAGGGACAGAAACAAAGACAAGAAGAGGTGATGAAATGGAGAAGACCAAGAAGAAATAAAACAAGATAAAGGATGGGAGACTAGAGAGAAGTATCAAATAGATTGTGTTTAGTTCTCATTGACTCATAAAAGGAAGCTATAAATCAAATATCTTAATTTAAATCCTGCGCTGGTAGGGGGGTTGGACTAGATGATCTCTGGAGGTCCCTTCCAACCCCACCATTCTGGGATTCTGTGAAACAGTAGAAAATATTTAGGAAAAAACCAAACAACTGTAATAAGTCATGGTAAGCAGGGTAACACAGCTATCCCACCACATTACTGTAACAAAACCTGATCTCTGGAGCAGAAGGATGATAAAGCTGCACAACCCATTGCGAATGGCATCTCATTTTGCTGTCCCACACAGGTATCTAATGCTTTCGATGGTAAAAAGGGCATTTGGACAATGGCCTTAATAATAATCTTTAACTTCTGGTCAGCCCTGAAGTATCCCAGAGGCTGGACTAGATGATTGCTGTAGGTGTCTTCCAATAGAACTACTCTAAAACTTCAAAGATACAACCCTTGCACCTCCACTCACCCCTCCAATCTTACAATTCCTAAAATCTTTAGTACAGCACAAAGGCTTCCCAATCACAGAAAACTATTTGAGGGCACACAGCCCACACAAGCTCAGAGTACAGTCAGGGAAACATTTCTACCAGCTGAAGGACCAGCTTAGTGGAACACAGACTCCTGTATAAACAGGAGTCTTGTTTTTTTAATAATAATAATAAAAAAACCAACAAACAACCCCAAAACCAATAAAATTACTGCATTTCTTTGGGGATATACTAACTAGCATGGGGCAGCACTATGGTGAACATCCTCAATGTGGATTAACTGCTTTATAACTATGATTACCAAAAGGAAGGTGTGCCTGGTCTAACAATCCATCTGCATGAGTTTATTCTTACAAAAACCAGACTAATTATCCTAACAGGCAGAGCAAACGTTGATCAGGGCATTAGCAATATTGAGTCTCACCAGCACTTTCACCTTCTCAAGATCAAGAGAGAAAACTAAATTTGCTGTCACAGAAAAGTGGGTTGCAGCCTCTCACAGAGAGATTAAACAGAGGGAAAAGATTAACATTCCACTATATAAACATTTATCAAGATAGAATATAAAAGATGGAAAACACCAAAAATATATAAAACCAGAACTGAGTCTAAATAGACTATGGTGCAAAGTTTTCCATTAAGTACCTGCAGCTTTTTCTGCAAAGCATCAATAAGCATAAACACAGACTGCTATTTTTAGGCAAAACAAAAAGCGTGTGTCCAGGAAACACCTGGAGTCTTTCACTCTTCGATTCTGCTCAGTACTCTTCTCCATGACAGCTATAATCTTCCCAAGTTTTCTCCTCATAGGAAAATATTTTATCTCCAAAGATTGCAAAAGTATTTGACTTGACACGTAATTTCTTGCAAAGTTGTCAGAAAATTATGGTATCCTGTTAATAATGAAAATTTAAATAAACAAATCCCAATATATGTCTCAGAGTAAGGTAGGGAACTATTCATTGAATAGATACTGCCAAGTTTATAATTGAAAAAGCTTTTTCTCTAACTTTTTTTAACCCCATTAAATGTCTCTGCACATTGTTGGTCTCAAAAACATGCAGTGTGAGAGTGGCTCAATCAGCAGTTAACAACATTAAAGTTCACAGCCCGCTATTTTTAGTTCAGCCTTGCTTTGTGTCATAGGAAAAAAAGACAAAATATAGAAGTTCAGCCTGAAGGCAGATTTTAAAATTATCTCTACAGTTTTCTTGCAGCTAAATTTGCAGTTTCAAAGCAAGCAGTAAAAAAATGTCCTAAAATTTCTGCCCAGCCTGAAAAGCAGTGTCAGTTACATACTAAAAAATGGGAAATTTAAGTGGTATTAAATATA
>NW_010327713.1:12652-21882 GCF_000700745.2 Antrostomus carolinensis
GTAGGGAAGGTAAGGTTCCAGGTTTAAAACTCCACAGATCTATCAAATCTTATATATGATTATTGTAATTTTTAAGCTACCGTATGGTACTTCATATACTCTACTGTTTTAAAAGCTCATCACAAATCAAAGTGGTGGGGAGAGAAAGAAAGGGCAGAGCGCACATTAGTACTCCTGATTTCAGCCTCAAAGGTGACTTAAACCCAGAGGAGGGCAGATGGTGTTCCCACCTTTCCTCTGATAACACACACAAAAATTGCAGGCTCATGATGTCCAGGAGACACGTTAACTCAGCAAATTTCCCAGCTGACTTAACGATTCTCTCTTCCTCTCTGAAGCACATTTTAGGTTGGGCTACAAAGAGGAAAAAAACAATAACCCATCACGCTACAGCCATGAATCAAAACTTTGGTTTATAAGAACAAGGATTGCAATCTGATAGCACTGACTGATTAATTATATGATGGGCCTGAGAATTAGGGACAATCCATATTTTATTAGAGAATCACAGTGTAGTTTGGGTTGGAAGGGACCTTAAGGATCATCCAGTTCTAACCCTCCTGCCATCAACCAGGACACCTCATATTTGAGACTGTAACTTCATTTATGAGAAAATATTACTCTCTGCAGTGAAAATAAGTAAATCACAATTTAAAAAGTAAAAAGGGTACGTTATCAAAATAAAGTGTTTCCTTTTCAGACTATTTGTTAAACCAGTCTTTTTTACTTCTTAAGCATAGAATTTCTTGTCATCCTTCCTGATCTACCCTCTCTTGCTTGTATGCCCTTTAACATATAAAACCAAAATACTAATATATAAAATACTAACTTAAAGGAAGTGTTTGTCATTCCATTTGCAAATCACATAATTGCCTATCATTCTTAGTCATCCTAAATATGGCATGTATTGCAGCTTCATAGAAGAAACATACATAATGCATCAAACTTCAAACAAAATAGCTTTTGCTTCAGATTGCTTTTCCCAGTGCAGCATTCCAAGAAAGCAATATAACACGCTACAAAAGGGCAAGACATTAAATTTGCAGAGGGGTCTTTTATTTGTCTTTGAAATTATTCATTACGAACAAATGCTCCAAGAGCAGACCTCATCAATAACTGACAGAATGATAGGAGGAACCTTGCAAGAGAGAAATAAACAGTACTGGGAAACCTCTGAACAAAAATAAGGATGAAAAAATAAGGAAGAAAACGCTCACAAATGACACCAGGATGGGTTGAGATAACTCCTCACTGACACTGTGATGACCAGGATGATCCGAGGGCTGGAGCCCCTCTCCTATGAGGACAGGCTGAGAGAGTTGGGGCTGTTCAGCCCGGAGAAGAGAAGGCTCCAGGGAGATCTTATAGCACCTCCCAGTACCTGAAGGGGCTACAAGAAAGCTGGGGAAGGACTTTTCATAAGGACAGTTAATGACAAAACAAGGGGAAATGGGTTTAAGCTGAAAGAGGGGAGGTTTAGGTGAGATATTAGGAAGAAGTTCTTCACTGTGAGGGTGGTGAGACACTGGAACAGGTTGCCCAAGGAAGTTGTGGCTGCTCCTCCCTGGAAGTGTTGAAGGCCAGGATGGATGAGGCTTTGAGCAACCTGGTCTAGTGGAAGGTGTCCCTGCTGATGGCAGGGGGGTTGGAACTGGATGAGCTTTAAAGTCCCTTCCAACCCAAACCATTCTATGATTCTATGAGTCTATGGAGAGAAGTAGTAAAGCAGGCTCGGTGTTAGAGCTGGTAGAGGCTTCTATCTTTATGAAATAACACAAAACTGATAAGTGACACAAAAATGTTACATTAAAAGTGCTCTGAACACACCCTTTAAATACCGGCTCAAGTGCGTTACTCTCACAGCAGGTGCAAAGTAAATGCATTTTTCCAACGAATTTCCTAGTGGATTACTTAGAACCACGTCAATGATGTTTAGAGTTGTTGTTTGAGAAGACAAGCATGTGTCTCTGGATCTTTGGGAAAAAAAATAAATCAAACCATACACTCACAAACCCTGAAGTATTTAACTGTTAATTTGTAGGCCAATAACTCTTCATGCTTTGTTAGGCTTACTACTTATTTTACAGCTGGCTCCTAGAGAGAGGAGAGAATCTCTTACAAGCAACAATTACAGCTTGAGCACTGTGAACACACAAGCCTGCACGGCAGTTACCAACCATCACTTCAAAGAGAAAGCAAGAAAGCCAAGTAAGGGATTTATTCCAGTTAGCCAAAATAAAATGGAAGGAACAGCATTTTTCGACTCCAGGAACTGTCTAAAAATCACATTGTAAAAAGTTTCTAACACTAGAGAGAGCACCAAGGGATGACTGAATCACAGAATGGTGGGGGTTGGAAGGGACCTCTGAAGATCATCCAGTCCAATCCCCCTGCCAGAGCAGGGTCACCTACAGTAGATCACACAGGAACACATCCAGGTGGGTTCTGAATGTCTCCAGAGAGACTCCACACCCTCTCTGGGCAGCCTGTCCCACTGCTCTGGCACCCTCACAGGAAGGAAGTAAAAGTAAAAAAAAAGGTTTTACTGGAGAAAAGGAGGCTGAGGGGAGACCTTCTGGCTCTCTCCAGCTCCCTGAAAGGAGGGTGTGGAGAGGTGGATCTTGGTCTCTTCTCCCAAGCAACAAGCAATAGAATAAGAGTAAATGGCCTCAACTTGCTCCAGGGGAGGTTTAGATTGAATATTGGGAAAAATTTATTTACCAAAAGAGTTGTCAAGCATTGGAAGGGATTGTCCAGGGCAGTGGTGGAGTCACCTTCCATGGTGGGATTTAAAAGATGGGTAGATGAGATGCTTAGGGACATGGTTTCGAGGTGGAATCAGCAGTGTTGGGTTTATGGTTGGACTCTGTGATCTTAAAGGTCTTTTCCAACCACTATGATTCTGTGATTCTGTAAGGAATCTCACCAGAGATTCAGCCCAAGTTCTGTTGTTACTTTTTTTTTTTTAGCAAAACTACTAAAATTTTTCAAGACTTCAAGGGGTGTGTGTAACATGAATGATGAAAAGTAATCTTTTAATTTATAATTATATAACTGCCACTATGGAAAAATGTGTATCTCCAACCTGCATGGCCACTCACAAACATTAGGGCCAATCACTTTTATAGCTGTGTTTTATACTTCTGAACAAATTTTGTGAGGCCAAGCGATGGCAATTTAACCTTACAAAGAAATCATAATCCTATTTGAAATTAAGGGGATCAAACATACTGAGCATCACTTCAAGTCAAAGGGCAAATTAGCCTCTGCCTCAATTAGCCATCCCCCTCTAAAACGTCATGTATCACAGTAATTAGCACAGAGTATTCACATTGCACGGGCTTCAGGCTGCTGCAGCCTTGTGCCGCTCCTCCCTTTGGCTCTGCATCCCCACACACCCCCTTAAACCAGTACCAGCACTTACCCGATCAGACACTGGACTAATCTAGGCCACAGCTACCCCAGAGGAAAAGATATCATTAATTTCCATCCAGGTCAGCTCCCCGATGTCTCCTCCCGGCCGCTCACATGAGCTCCAGTGGCAGTGGAAACACAGAGGAGGTGGGAACGGTCAGCCAGGGCAGGCGAGGGGTCAGGACTGCAGCTGCCCCGAGTTAGATCAGCTTCAGCTATCCAGGAACTCTCTACCTATCAGCTTCTCAAAAAGCAGCAGTTCTGTGCCACGTCATATTTCATGTAGGACAAAGTTTAAAGATCCTTTGCAACTGTAAGTACTGGAAAGAACGATGGGCACAGAAGCTGCTTCCCAAAATGAGAGCTGAGGTGGGGCTGGGCAGGATTCAGTACCAGGTTTGACCCAGAATCTCCCACATCACCTGTGTGTCTGCTCCATTCCCTCTACCACTCAAAAAAATTTAAAAATCCAAAGAATTACATCTCTGAAGCACTGTAGGAATGGTCAGCTGTAACCAGTAAAGAGATGGGGTGCTCCCAGTAACAACTCTCCTTTCACTAGTTAGTTCTTTACTCAAGAAAGGTGTCTGCATCTCTAGCAATCAATACTTTCTTATTTTCTTCCTTTAAACAGTTTTAAATATATTTCAGTGTTATCTCAGACAACTGTATTTCTAATGTATTTCTAATCATACTGATAACATACTGCTGTATTTCTTAATTGTGAAAATCCATTGAAACCCACACACTTGAAGCTTTTAAAAAAAATAAATGTACACGGTAACCAGTCAGGCACATAAGATCAAAACTTGGCCCAAAGTCTCCACTGCCAGGTAACTGAAGCCAAAAATAAAAAGCTCAGCTACAAAGAGGTGGAATCCAGCCAAGTTAATTTTGTATGAAACCGCACAAAATAAGAGGGCAATACACCACGAGAGAATTGGATTTGAAATCTCTCATCTTTTCTGTGAAGGATGTACAACGCTGACAGCACAGATGGCACTGACTCAGTCCTAATCAAAACTAATGAAGTTGAACTTGATACACAATCCTTTAATGAGCAGAATGTATTTTTGTTTTCGCATCCATTTGAAAGCTATCACACAGCAATGATATCATTAAACCAGCACATTAAATGCACAATGTATCGGAACAGAGGTAGTATTTTGTGAACACCTGAGAAAGTTGGTAGCAAATGATAAGAGAAAGATTTAATAGAACTGCACGTGGCTTTCCTGTCCCCATATAAAGTCTGATTGGTATCACCTACTATTAATCTTTAAAGGAAGAAGATTCGTTCAGTTTTGTTATTTTTAAAAGAAATTTTAGAAGGCAACACATTTAAAAAAAAAAAATCCACTCATTAGCATTTAAATTCATATATTGTACACACCCAGCAATACTCATGGTAACGAGTTAGATGGCATTTCACTTTACTAGCAGCTACAGCATTAAAATCATCATGCTTGAGGGTCAGAGAGAAATGAGGAAAACATGTGGAATAACTAAACAGGCTTACCACGTCTAGATCACTGTGTCTGTGCTGCATTCAACTCACAACTAAAAAGCCTGTATTTTTATTGGGTTGCCTTTAATTAATTCTTTTTAAAATGAAAATGTAAAATACTTCACAACAAACAATATCAGCCACTCACAAGAAGACAGAATCAGTGTATGGCTTATAATAATAATAATAAAAATAATAAAAAAATCATAGAATAGATTTGAATTGTCAATCAGATGAAAGAAGAACATCCACCTCCAGCACAGCTCACACACAGTGCGAGACGCCTCCATTTCGCGCTGTTGAAGCCAAGCCCATGTGATTCTAACACGGCTGCCCTGCTCGAGGGTAGGAGGTTCCGTCACACGCTGCAGGGCACAGCAGCACGGGCTGAGACCTGGCAAACACTTGCACACCGCCAAAAAGGCAAAAGAGGAACTGGGAGGTAATAAAAGTTTGCTTAGATAAATGCTAAACTTAAAATAATGACTCTTTATTTCTTCCTTTTCACAGATTCCTACCAGCCCGAAACCTGGATTGTCAGGATCACACGCATCTGATTGTACAAGTTCCACTGCTTTGGTATAAAATATTATTTACAGCTTTTGATACAAATATCATAAACAAAATCATAGAATCACAGAATGGTTTGGGTTGGAAGGGACCTTAAAGCTCATCCAGTTCCAACTCCCCTGCCATCAGCAGGGACACCTTCCACAACCCTACATATCTAGGTTAAACACTGAAAAAACAATCTTTCATCTGATCTGATTTAAAACAAACCAAAAAAAACCCCCAAACTTCATGATGAAAACACTAAAATGAGTAATTTTAAAAACCCCTGCCCCACTGAATTCCTTTTGTGTAAAAAAGCAAGAGCGAGAAACACAATGCAAAAGATACCACTAATGTAATAAAAACATCCCTGTTAGAATTTTTATTAATTATTTTCATAAACATATAGTGTGCCTTGCAATTAAAATTCCGTGTGCCTGAGTTGCCATGGCAGCACAACTTCCACAGAACAATAAATTCTTCCAGCTCAGCCAGGACCAGTGTTACAAAGCTGTGAGGAAGGCTCTTATTTGGAAGGTTTGTAGGGCGACTGGTGGAGACAGGGCAGAAAATAAGAGGGAAAAAAAAAAACCAAACCAAAAGAGCTGCCACCGTTTAGAAACTGCAGGAATCGATATTAAGTGAGATTTTGGTGTTTCCAAGGGTGTGCTGCTGAGGAATGCAAATTCTGACTTTTCCCCCCCCACCTTGAAATTGTCTTTGCGGTCCCTTAATAGCTGAAAACAATCCTGATAGACTAATTCATCGGCGCTCACCTCGGGCAGCTTGGCCGTGGCTATAAATAGTGCCTGCTGCCATCTGCCATTCTATTCCTGTGCCGCTGGCGCTGGGGCTGGCACGGCGCTGCCAGCCCTGCAGCGACACAACCGGCCGCCGTGCAGCACCCGAGCGCCAAACGGGGATAACGAGGTGAGGGACGAAGACGGGACCACTGGAATGAACCCCTGGTTTGATAGTCCGTGCTAGAAAGAAATAGGATGAATGCTTAAGAGAAGCTTAAAAAGTGTAATTAATAATACTGTGTGTGGTCTGCAGGCGCTTTTCTTACTGTAGCATCCAGACACGGATCCTCGCGATGACACCATGCTCGCTTTCCTTTGCATAGAAATTAGTAACAGATAAAAATAAGCCTCAAATATCAACTGCAGTAGCCAAAAATAATCCAGCTGGGGAGCCAAATCTAACTTTCTGAATGAGTCAGCATCCAAAATACAGAGGGAGCGAAGAGCCCAGGGTTTGTCCTCTCCTCCCCAGAACCTCGGTTCTGCCCACCATCACCAGACCAGTGCACGGGCACTGAGGACAGAGCCTGTTCATGCTGTTTGAAGATACAAGAATGACAAGAAAACATCTTTTCACTCACAGAGTAACCCAGACAGCGGGGATTTTCAGAAGCAAACTGCTGTACTGTTGGTATGTCTGAAGCTGAATATCCTTTGAGGAGGACTGGAGCACCACTCCTATGAAGACAGGCTGAGAGAGTTGGGGTTGCTCAGCCTGGAGAAGAGAAGGCTTCAGGGAGACCTTCTAGTGGCCTCCCAGTACCTGAAGGGGCTCCAGGAAGGATGGGGAGGGACTCTGGACAAGGGCAGGGAGTGACAGAACAAGGGGTGATGGCTTTAAACTGGAAGAGGGGAGATGGAGCTGAGATGTGAGGAAGAAATTCTTTGCTGTGAGGGTGGTGAGACACTGGCCCAGGTTGGCCAGAGAAGCTGTGGCTGCTCCTCCCTGGAAGTGTTGAAGGCCAGGCTGGATGAGGCTTTGAGCAACCTGGTCTAGTGGAAGGTGTCCCTGCTGCTGGCAGGGGGGTTGGGACTGGATGAGCTTGAAGGTCCCTTCCAACCCAAACCATTCTATGATTCTATGATCCTTCATGGAATGCCCACCATGTGGAATGATGTGACCCCTGTGAGCACACATGACCACCAAGGCTGATAAACACTTGATTTCACCCCAAAAAAAGACTGCAATGAAGTTGACTACAAAATTATTGTCTGGCAATGCCAAATAATGCTGCTAATTTAGGAAAAAGACGTGCTATTTGATTGGGTTTTCTTCCCCTCGATTAAATACTTTGGGGCTTGATTCTGCTTTCACTGTGGCCAGAAACAGAACTGCTGCCAATTTAGCAGTGCTATGGCTTCACTGTTCTGAAATAAAAACTCTACATGAAGATTCTGACATCAGTATTCAGAAGTTATATAAAATTCAGCAATATTTCTCTTACATTTACAGATCTATAGATCTGTTATCAATATCAAACAGTGAAGTTTTGAGTACATTTGTCCTATCCCACATACTTGCTTCCCCAATATTCTTAATGCTTTCAGAACAGATCTCTCTTTTCCCTGCTCGTTCATGTGTACATCCTACAGGGCATAGATTAAGGGAAGTGATAACACTTCTGTACCCAGCATCTTGAACACTGTGTATCCTGTGTCAAGCCCCTGGTTTAACCTGAGAAAGCGAAAGTACGAGTTAATTGCACTCCATCAAGAGGGAGGTTACAGGGAAGACAGTGTTTTCTGTGATTCTCTATGTTCTATACGTATAAAATCTCAAAGTCATCTAAGTCAAGAACTTTTTTCCACAGTTAGGACACTGGTTTTTTTGTATTGGTACACTGGTATTTCCTTTAATAGAGGAGATTTTATTTTTCTATCATTTTTATACAAAAAAAGGTTTGACATAAACCATACTGCCTAAAGCCTTTTCCTTTAGAAAAAATACCATAAAGTGATAACCTTGTTTTGTTTACTAGATCAAGATGTTTGACGAGTCAAGTAATTTTATAGCCTGGACATAAACATTTCCAGCATTGCTCAAACCTACTTTTTAAGTGTTCCACCACCAAATTAAGCAACATGTTCCTATGTTTTCCTACAAAACCATGCTAATTGCATCATTCTATGATAATGCATGATAAGCTCGATTTAGCCTGCAGTCTTCCAGCTTTTTGGAATCTCTCTAATTTTAAAGAAAATATGTATTTCCACTATCTCTAAAAATCTAACAGATGTAGAATAATATTGGGAATTGGAGCTTTAGACCTGCGCAGGTAATCTCCAGTGAATTGCCAGGACACAAGCTATTCACACTAACAACTGCTTGGTCACAGCTGCACCAACAGTACTGGCACTGGTCTTCACGAAGAAGATGCACGGGTAACAAAAGCCTACTTCCGTCTGTTTTCCTTTGTGTTCTAGACACGTATGCTCACACTGTGCGTTGATGGGACACCAGGAAGGCAGTGCACCAGCACCAGAGCAGATTCAGAAACCTCCCTCGGTGGTCTGTCAGACTCTGCTAGACCAAGCTGTAGCTGCCTTGATTTAGTGACAGCAACAGTCTTGCTCCAAGAGAAAGGTTTGATTAGGTGACCTCTAAACCTTCAGCATCCCTTCCCCATCTCTTGTTGTGCCTCGTGGATGGACCCTTCAGACATACATTGTAGCTTGTCCTGTCTCTGCTTCTAGTTAAGACCTTGGATGTAAGGATTAGAGTTCTCCACAAAGACTTGGAGAAGGGAAGAAGAAATTGGTAAATGAAGGTTCCACTCAGAAATCAGGCTCCTAACTCTAGTTAAAAGTCACCTGCCATGGCAAAAATTTGTCCCAGCTCAGCTGTCTGGTTGAGAAGGATGACATCATTCACAAGGTCCTGAACCTGGGTCCGGGCAATACCCAGTATCAATACAGGTTGGGGGGGGAAGGGATGGAGAGCAGCCCTGAGGAGA
>NW_010327714.1:0-5888 GCF_000700745.2 Antrostomus carolinensis
CAGCCCGCCCGAGCCTCTGGGGTCCCGCCCGTGCCTCCGGGGTCCCGCCGTGCCTCTCGGAGGGCTCCAGGTCGGGAATCGAAGGGGAATCCCGGGGGAGCTGCGTGCCTTGGAACAGCCCTGAAGTAGTTCCCCCCCTGCCGCTGCATCAGAGCTCCGGCCCCTTGTGGTCCCCTCTGCAACTTCTGGTCGCCTTTCATTTTTATCCTTGGGTTGTAAACCTCCATCAACCACAACTGCTTCTTTTCTCCATCTTCTCCCTTCAACACCCGCCTCTCCCCCCAAATTACGGTGTGGATTTGACAGAAAATTCTGTGTTTTGGGCAATTCTTGAGGATTTAAGGACAAAATCAAACTAAGCCTAGATCCTATGTCCACGTTTAATATAAGAAAATCAGATTTCAGACGAATTAGGATGGGTCACCTGCTTAAATTAAAGCTGAAGTTAAAAAGTTAAAATGTGTGCTTTAGGGGAAGAGGAATCTAGTGGAACTTGGCATACTTTCTAGTGCTCTTGTGCTCAAATTATTGCCTAAGTTGTTTGAGATGTATCTAGGATGGCAACAAGCCATCCATATAAGAATTCAGTGTCTTAGGGTATTAGCATATTACTCATCTTAGAACTTTCAACTTCTTCTTAATTGTGGTTTTAGAATATACTGTTGCTTTCTTTATTTAGAACTGTTTGTCATGTCTGTGCCTTACCTCCCCTCCTTGCACCAGCTATTTATTTTCATAAACTCACTGGTTTGTGAAAGCAAGTAATTGGGGTATGATTATGTTTGCATAGTTTGAAGGGGGGTTTTATTGCAGATAACAGTTTTTGAGAACATTTTTAGGTTTGCATGAAAAATGCCATGACTAATGAAAGTTTTTAATCTCCTGGGTTATCAGCTAAATCCCTCATAACCTAATTTTTGATGGCATGCTGCATCAGGTAGTTTTTTTTTTCAGCTAGCTAATTTACAGTATATTGTATCCATAAACACTGACCATCTGTTCTCTGTGTTTCTTATAATTGTGGCATCAGATTATTTTAGCAAATACTCGAGCCAAACTAACTTCCAAGCTAGGGTTTTTTTTGCAAGAGTCGCTGTAGCAAAGCACAAGCATTACTTGATGACTGAATATAAACTCAAGAATTGTTGTTATTACAGTATGCTTGTTGGAAATGGATAAGGTTGAGATGGAAGTGATTTAATTCAGGGGTTCTATTCTTCCTTTGATTATTATAATTGCATACCCAGCATTATCACAAGCGCTCCTTGCACTCTATTCAGCAAGTTCCATTGAGAATGCTTGTGGAATATGAGTTTAGGCAAAAACTCCACTGATTTCTAAAGAAGTTTTTTTTTCTTAAGACTTGTGGGGATTCACAGTGCAGTTATTTTCCATTTTCCTTGACAAGTTGTGTAGGTATTGATATTATCAACATTGAAAAGATCAGCCCCTAGACTTGGAATAAACCAAAATGTAACTGGAACATCTCCATATGCAATTTCATTTTTTGATAAATCAGTAATGTAATGTGTGCAAGTGCAGATGACTAAATGGAAGCGTGTTTGTTGCTCATGTTAGCATAGTTGGGCTGGTTTCATCT
The DNA here is from genome assembly GCF_000700745.2 of Antrostomus carolinensis. Classification (NCBI taxonomy): domain Eukaryota; kingdom Metazoa; phylum Chordata; class Aves; order Caprimulgiformes; family Caprimulgidae; genus Antrostomus; species Antrostomus carolinensis. Next base: position 1,601 of record NW_010327714.1, read on the forward strand.
ACAGGAACTGCTAAGTGTTGAGTTTCACAGGTGAAGGCTTCAGCATTTGCTCGCTGCAGAGCATGTTCCCGTTGTGGGTCACAGCCAGGTATTCTGATAGCCAGAACATGCTAACAGCTGTGATACTGCATCCTCACAGCTGGTTTCACCCTTTGTAGCTAGGAGCACCTAGCATACATATGTTGGCATGAGCCCCAGTCACATCTTGATAGTGCTGCATTCACATACTGATGGTCTTGCTGGTGGGGGGGTGTAGGAAAACATGAGTGACAGTGGGCCTAACCTCTTTCTATTTAATATAGGCCAAGAATCAGCTATTGCAGACAGACGTGTTTTGTCAGAAATATGGAGGAACAGAAGGCTGATGGCGTCATCTAACAGGTCATATGAAGAAAAGAACTGTACAGAGCCAGGTAAGATGGGAGAACTTTGCAGTGTCTTATAAGCTCTTGAGATGTATTGCGTAGTGCTGTCCTGACCAAGCTGCAGTGATATGTTGGGGTAAACATAAAAGTGTCAAACTTAAAAAGCAGGACTGTTCTGTGTAGAAATAAGGTTTATTGTGCTATATAATGCCATTACTTTATCTATCAAACCTAAAAGTTAATGTTGAGATATAAGAATGTTTTGGGGTCATTATGAGGCTTGTGTTGACAATTTTATTTATCTAATTTTGTTTATTTTGGTGATTATTCCTATCTAGTGGATGCTGTGTATATTGCACTGGTAATGAGAGGTGTACTTGTTTTGAAACGATGGGCAGGTAAACATGCACCAAGATACCATCTGAGCACAGTAATTTTTGTTCATTACTGTTGTACATTTAATCATGTTTTGCTAGTTTAATGATAAACTGTGTATTCAGAGTAGGTATTTATATTGTGTGGAGGGGGTGATGAGGTAAGTAATATGGAAACCCTGGAATCCATTTCACTTCAGGATATCTATCCTGGCCAGAGATAATTGATTAAGGGCAGGGATAGATGACGCATTTTAGTATCAGTGTTAGTCCACAATGCTTTCATCTTCCCATCTGTCTTTTCAGTGTGTATTTCCTTCCTCTCTCTCTTTGCCTCTCTGGTTTATGGTGTGTGGGAGACGAGACATTTTGCCAGTGGCACTAGCCAAATTAATTTAAAGTTCAGATTTCTTTTTTTTTTTTTTTTTTTAATATGAGTCTTTGATCAACTAGAGGATGACAGCAGAGTCTGTACCTTCTTGCAAACAGTGGCAGCATGCATGATACTGTCAGGTCCAGGCACTAGAAGAGTTTGTGAGCAGTACTCCCCCTCCTTCAGTTACGTGTTTGTTACAATGCTGAAGCACCTGTTGTACGGATTGAGGATCACTACTGTGCTTATGCACTTCTAAGAGAAGAGTGGAAGAACATTGTGCAAAGTGAGTGGGTCCAAAAGCTTTAGCTGTAACATCTTGATGTCCAAGAGTTTCTCTATGTTTCTGCTAAGAACTTAATGGGTTAGTTTGCTGTTGTCTGCATCTGTAACCTTATGATGCTGTTGATTTGTTGATTTGTCTGTCAGAGTTGTTGACAAGAAAGAAGAAACAAGTGACCTTTTAGAAACTTATAATTGTTCTCGATGAATAGTCAGAAAATTCTATTCTTTCCTACTCATCTTTCATTTTTCTCCACATATGTGGGTGCATCAACATGATCGTGGCTGATTTTATACTTGGGAGCACACTTGGAGCCAAGCCAACAAAGGCCACAAAATTGTAGAAGCTGGATCAGAAACATCAAGGGATTTTCATTTAGTATGAATGAGAACTTTTTTACAATGATATCCAACCCAAACCATTCTATGATTCTATGATAAAACTGCCAAGGGAAAACATATGCTTATGGGTAAATTGGAATACCAGGAGTAGTGCTGACTTTTCCAGATGTTTAGAACAGATAGGTCAGCTCCCTCCATTCCTCTAAAATTGTAAGATTAGTTTAAAAACAGTTGGAATAAATAAATACAGTTGGGTCATTTTAATGTGCTTTCTGAAATTCAGGTCGTTGAGGTGCACTTTTCTCTGTATCCACAAGAGCTGGACACAAGAGAGGCCCAAATATGGCTCAGGTTGCTGAGGTTTTAAGAAAAATATAATGAGACTTGCATTAGGTTAATGATTTCTAGTCACAGTGCTGGAATTAGCCTTTCTTTTTAAAGGTGTTTCTTCTGTTAGAACACAGATTTACGGTTCAAATATGTCACAGGATTGCAATTGTTGCATTTTTTAGTCACTTCCTGTTATTCTGCAGTTATATATAGCTTATCTGTGTGTATCTTCTGCAGCTGAGAGGAGGATTTAGATGCTGCAGGAGTGGCTAGATGTAAGATATCTGCAAATAAAGAAAGCATCTGAAAATATCTGAAACTGCTGTTTGTTGGACAAGAATGGGTCTGTAAGAACCCATTATTATTTCTCAGTAACAACTTGTGCAGATTTGGGGTTTTTTTGTTTTTCTGAGGAGGGTTTTTTGGTTCCCCCCCCTTTTTTTTTCATTCTTGCCCTGTATAACGAGAAGAAGGTACAATGACCTAAGATCTACCAAAAAGGAGCAAGTGGCATAGCCTGTCTCCATGAGAATGTAGCTTGTGTAACCCCATGACTACATCTGGAGAAAGTAGACTCAGGAAAGATCAAGAGACTTGATCAAGATTGCATAGAAAATTGGTGAGAAAGTGTGACTGAGGTAATTCCAAATGAATATGTAAGCTTTCAGTCATGCACTTATCCCAATATAATGAAAATCTCAGGAATACGGACTTTATTTCTGATCTTTTTTTTAAATCAAGAACATATAGTTATCAGGTATATATGTTCTATGAATACAGTGCTCTGTGTAGGCTCCTTTTTGAGAAATACTTATTCTTACCTATGTCATTTCTGTATCTGCCTTAAGCACTAGGGGCCCTACAAATGCACGGGTATATGGCATATAGCAGTTTTCTTATGTCATGTGGATGTGTGTTTAAGGCACAAGGAACTTCAGAATACCTTGGGAAATGCAAGTTTTTGCTGAGATCCTGTTATGTCATTGCAGCGCTATTGCTGTGCTCCCTCTTTATTAGCTTCCCACACAAGTCTACAGCTTTACTTCCCTTTTCCCAAAGGCTTTCAGCAAAGTTATTTACCACTTCACCCCCTTTTTTTACATGCAAATAATAAAAAAATCCCCATTTGTCAGAAATTGCAGCTACAGAAGTTTGTAGGACCATGAGATCCTTGCAGTTCGTGACAGTGGTAAGGAAGCCTTACCCTTGGTAATACATCTTGGAAGAAAAACTCCATAAGCTTCTAGAAGTAATCTTAGAAACTTAAAGAAGCTGCTATCTGCTAGAAGCTCACATAGCCTACACCACCTGAGATTGTCTCATTTACTGAAGTAGATAATTTTGTATTTTGTTCTTCTGGAAACATTATTAATACTTCTGGGGCCATTGTACCAGAACAGAAAAAACTTTGAAGTCTTGGCAGAGCTGCTTTGAAAAAGAACCCCGAGGCTCTGACAAAGGAAAGGAAAATATATGTGTATGTGTATATATATATAACCAGAGGAGAAAGGTTTTTCTAACATTTGGAGGTTAGAGGGACTGATATTCATGAATATCTTATGAGGTGCTACACATTTTTTCTGACAGTGAATATTCTGCAGTCATACGGAGCTATAGATACTATCTATCCCATAACAGCAGCAAAGGAACTGTAGGTCAGCTGCAGGAAGGACGTGGAGCATTTGTGAGCACCAGGCCGACCTCAGTTCTAGTCTGGACTAAGACCAAATTCTCACCAAAGTTAATGTGTTGTGTAGGAGTTTTCCATTAAAGATCCTTCCTGGCTTGAAACTTCTCATTTGTTGTAAGCTCCTCTGCTGTGAAAAGATAAAAGTCTATATTGTCCTGGAGCCAGGCTGGAAGGCTTATGGATTGTATGTAGAAGGCTCAGGACTTCAAAAATTTAATGAGAGCCTGGGATTTTTGAATTATGAATCTTCTGCTTACTTCATATTGAGTAACTCTCTGGATGGCTGCTGTGAGTATCCCTCTTTGGTTTGTTTTCACCAACAAGTTGGGGCTGGTGGGGAATGTGAAGCTCTTGGGCAGCCTTGGCTCCAGTGACCATGAAATGGTGGAATTTGAGATCCTTAGGGCAGTGAGGAGGGTGCACAGCAAGCTCACCACTCTGGATTTCAGGAGAGCAGACTCTGACCTCTTCAAGGACCTGCTTGGTCAGGTACTGTGGGACGAATTTCTGGAGGGAAGAGGGGCTCAGGACA
>NW_010327715.1:0-1402 GCF_000700745.2 Antrostomus carolinensis
GATTCTGTGATTCTGTGAAATATGCTCAATTGATTTATCCACTTCTGGCTTCTGAAAATTGCATGAACTCTTTGTGTTCTGTTGGACAGAGAAGAGGCTTTGTGGCTGATGCTTTCAGCCTTGATCATGTCACCTAAGAGAGCACCAAGCCCAGTGCAGTGCCAGCTTGGATTATGGTTTATGCTGACAAAAAGTTGAATTGCCTCTTGCTTATCTTAGGCAGCAAGAGTTAGATGGATTTCCTCAGAATTACTGCTTCAAGTAAAATTATTATTTGATACGAGTTTTTAGCGGAGAAGAAAATGGTTCTCTTCCACAAACTGAAATTGTTGGGCATTAACAGAGCTGAATAATGGAAGTCAAGGACAGAGTAATGAGGCTAATGCAGTCACCGTGTATTTCCAGGGTCTAAATAAAGGACAGACTTGCAGAACATGTATCCAAGACGTATGATTAAACAGCTGTCATTTAAAGGATTGTGCTCTAATCAAATTAGTTAATAAGTATATGTCAGTTACTTAGGCAAGTAAATCTGGAGAGAAGTAGTTTAAATCAAATAATTAATGAACTAGGGAAAATATCAAACATACCAAACATAGGCCAGAAATTTAAAGTAGCTAGAATGGAGTAAATTTTTATTTTTTAGTGAAGAAAACTTCATTCTTATTTGCTTGTTTATGTTTCTCCACAAACTACAGTAGTGGTTGTTTGACAACCATTTTCCTACTGCTTCTCTTGGGTCTTTTTAATGATATTATATGCCTGTCTAAATTGAAATACTTGCCTGTGACATTTTTGCAACTTTCTTTCTGTTTATTATGAGCATTTCAGGGCTTTGACTTTTTCTTTCTCAAAAACATTGTTTTAGATTTCATTAAAATTATAACATTCTGGTCTGATTCGATAATGTGGGGTTGAAGAGTATAAATAGATGTTGTGATTATTTTAAGGATGTTGTTTTCTCAAAATGCACGGACAATATGCATCGTTTAGGAATTACTCTCTTTTAATGTTGCAGAATTATTGCATTGTTGTTGAGTGTTTCCTTCACGTTCAAATCTAGGATCATGCTATTTCAGGTAGTTACGGTTTCTTCAGCAGACGCAGTAATTTCAGACTGCATTCCCTGCTGTGAGAGGTAGATTTGACTCCAGTCACCAAAAAAATTTCACTGCCAGTAATTTATGTGTTATCAGGTCTTGAATCAGTAAAATGGTGAAAATTGGAACTGGAGCAGGGAAGTAGGAAAGAGCATGAGGTGAGACATGATAGAGGTGTCATTCGAAGAGAGTGAAGTTGTTTCTCTGCCCAGCAGCCCAGCATATACCAGCTTACAAAGCTGCTTTTCTTCAAGGGACCTTGATGGACCCATTGACAGCAAGTTGAACATGAGCCAACAGTG
>NW_010327716.1:0-4121 GCF_000700745.2 Antrostomus carolinensis
AAAAAAACCAAGAACCCCCTTAATAATTATACACTTCCTAGATTTTTTTCTTTTGCATTTTTGCTATCTACTTCAAATCCTGCTTTAAAATGCATCTTTTTGACCAGTATGAGAGACAGCTGAGGGACTGTCAGTCTAATGAGATTACTTCATTTGATAGGAGATTAACAAGGAAAACTCAAATAACGTACTTCTGCATAATAGATCTTCTAGGAAATGTGCAAGTGTATATTCGACTGGATAAAACTACAACAATTTTTGGAAACTATATGGAATTTTTACATAAAATAAGATACGTGGTTCAGTGTAGGCTGCCTAATAATCACTTGTCAACATGCTAGATGGGCGAATTGTGATCAGGTGACCTGATAATCTTCATGTACTGTCAGATTGCAGGGTCAGAGAAAGTTGTGGGGTTTTGTTTTATTCTGTTTTTCTCTCAGAACTTCCTTTTCTGTCATGGTCTGAAGTTGTTCAGGGGCAACCTCTTTGGAGGAACAGAGGAAATTTGCTGATTGTTCATGTTATGGCATTGTAGTGGACAAAGGATACCCTCTCAATGTGAAGCAAAATATAGGTTAGGTAAACTGGAAATATGACAAAAAGATAGTTTAGGTACTGAGGAGTGAGCGAGAGCTGTATATTCTAGCTTGACAGCAACTAGAAATAAAAGAGAGTCTTTTGCCTAAAAGTAGTTGAGAAGCTTTATATCACACCCATGCTCATACTGAAGAATCCTTCATTCTAGAGATTGTCTTGGAAAAACATTGCAAACTGTTGTGCTATGTATGTAGGGGCCCAATACCAGTACTCCATCCTCTGGGAAGGTGTATGATGAAGACCCTAATAGCTTAAGCCAGGCCATAAAAAGGGTGGTGGATCATAAATCTGCCTTTCCAAATGCTGTTGTAAAGGGCGCACTAATTTATAGCACATAGCATTATCTAATGGATCTGCTCATAAATGCAAATCTTTATTATGGTTTCAGTAGCTTCATCATTTCAGACACTAACTTCTGCCTCTCTTTGATGCAGCCAGATAATTTGAATTATACCATTAGCAGGAGAAAATGTTTCTATGCCAAAACCTCTTACCAATCAGCATCCCTTATATCACCCTGTACTTTACTGCTGTTCTGCATGATATTTCTGTATTTATTTCTGCTGAATCTCTTTAACTTTTTACCTTCGTAATGACTTACCACTTAATTAAGCTAGCTGGCTGAATATAAACAGAACCACTGATGATGGATAGCATCTATAGATAAGTTTAAAATATTTTTACTTTAACTCAAAGCAACTATGTAAGTTCATGTTAAGTGTGAGGGAATGTGGGTGAGAAGGCCTGTGGGAACTGGGTTGGCTTACAGGATGGAATGAGACTATCATCCCTCTTCAGAAAACAGTTTCTGTGAAGACTACCATTTTGGGCAATTTAGGAAATTTTTGTAATTAATTTATTTTGGAGGAGAAAGGAAAAATTCTTAATACTTCATTTACTGTAGGTGCAGATGTATATTATTAAAAGGTCCAAAGCTGCTAAAATACTCAATCAGGAAAAAGTGATGTTTCAAGTCATCCTTGACATTACCCAGTGGATGTACTTTAGCAAGCTTCACCTTCTCGAGTTCAGTTCTGGTGAAGTTAAATTTAGCTTTAGTGCTGCCTTTGTCACATAGAGCTTCCCTTGATCAATACAGCAAGGGCTGGACCAGTGTGGGCATGCCTCTTTAAAATAAAATTCACAGTTCCTTTGGGTGCTTAAAAATTATGCAATGCTTATTTCATCTAGCCTTAGGTCATTACTGATCTCACTTAATTTTGAAACTAATGAGTTTAGTAGAGAATACAATATTTCATAGTTGATCTCTTAAGCTATTAAATGTCAAAAAGTTTTGGTTGTGGTTTGTTTTGTTTTAATATATGACAACTAACATTTATCAGAAAACTGAAAGAGAAAAGTTATCTTGTGGAAGATTCTTCAGTTACTGTGGTATTGTGGATAGCAGGATCTACGTTGCGTGCCCACCTGAGAAGGAATCAAAGTCCTAAGAATCATCATTTGGTGTTAAATTTATTTTAATGAGAAGAAAAGAAAAACAGGAAAAAATATTACTTGTAATGCTTCTATCAGTTTGTCCAAAGCAGCAGTACTTTATTATTCCCACATAACTACTTTTAAGAGGCTCTTCTGTGTTTAAAATAACATTTATTTTCAAAAGTGTGGTAAATATTAGACTTTGTTGACATGTGGCATATTTTCCATCTCCTTGCTATAGTAAACTACTGCAGTAATATTGTTTAGTGTTTAGGCTTTATTCTGCCTGAATTAATGTAACTACTTTGAAAGGCCTGATGATTATAAGTCCTTTCTTCCAAATTGCAGTTCAGACAAAGATGGTTCATAAATTAGAACATATCCTGAATGGTAGAAGGATAGCAATTCTTCCTGGACCAAGACAATCAGGAATAATTTATTTTTCCAAGAATCTACCCCCATGTATTAATTTAAACCCATTCTCTATGAAATTTAAACTGTAAAGCTTCTAGAAGACCTGTATACCAAAATAAGACAATCCTTCTTTATTTATCAGAGAGGAAACAGAAAAATCATTGAATCACAAACATAAACATTGTGGAGACTTACAGAAGAGTGCTTTGCTCTGATTAATGAAGTGCCAAGTTGAGCACTAATTGCGATATTATCCATTTCATGAAACAGCAGTTATAGCAGGTTGACAAAGCTGAAAAGTCACAATAAACAAAATTAAGAAAAAACAAATTCAAAGGATGGAGCAAACTCATCTACGTGTGTCTTCAGTGTTTGATACTATTTCCATGTGGGAATATTTTAAAGCCAGTAGCCTTGGGACTGACTTGCTTGAGCCTCACTCTGTCAGCTCTGCTTTTTTGTTTGTTTGTTTGTTTCCTCAAGGAACAATGTTTTGGTTTTGCAAAAGAAGTTGGCTTAGAGGAGTTGTTTATATTTTAAAACTTGTTTAGTAACTAGTAACTTTACTGAGAATCAAGGCATCTCTAAGGAGCCCAGCTATCTTAGAAATCTAGCTGCTTAGGTAGACGGATAAATAGTCATTTCGAGATGCTGTGCTTCATTGATAGGAGGCAGATTCTTTGTTTACATAATTCTATGTTGATAAAATCTAAAAGAAAGCTAAGAACTGCCCTTATCCAGGTAATATATTTGAATTTCTATGAATTTTTATCTGAATAAAATAAAAATTCAATTTCTAATGAGTCTTGGATATAACTTCTGTCACTAACAGATCTTCTGGTCCCATGCCTTTCCCTGTTCCACAAAAACAGTCATGCGGCAGGATTAGTGTCATGGTATTTTCTGGTTTTCTCCTCTGTGCAGAGAAGTAGTTTATAGTTAGAAGGCGATGAACACAGTGCCAGGCATCTAGCTTCTCTTCATCTGTAACTAGAAGAAAATAAATAATTAAGCTGTAAATCTGTTTCTTAGAAGAACAAAAGAACATCTATTGCTTCTTGTATGGCTTTAGCATTTGTCTTTTAATGAAAAAGTAATTTTGTTCTGCTTCAATATTTCAGTCTTTTTATCCATCACCAGCTGTGTACACATTAGTGTTTGTTTCTGATCAGTGGTGTGGTTTTAATGCAAATTCCCCATTGGTCCCTACTTACTGCCTACTTAGTGCATGTTGCTTCATTACCTGGTTTTGACAAGCATGAACTGGCTTCTCAGAGGAAATTAAACCAGAAGTCTCATTTCACATCCACACCAATGGAGTTTATCCTGATCTCTTTTCTACATAGGGGAATTACATTATTTGGATTATAAAATTGTTTGAAATCTTAAATCTGGTTTATCATAATTTTCAAGACAGGTAAAACAGAAAACATAGTGAATTGTTTTCTTTTTTTCTACCTTTGGTAATTTGCTTTTAAATTCTTATTTAAATTAATTGCTTTTTTTTTTTTTTTTTCTTTGTGGCCATCTTAGCTTTTGATTCTTACAGTATTTTCTTAGTGCTGAGTTTTGAGGTATTCCCTCTATGTGGAAAGCACTTCTAAAGAGAATAAAGTTTTCTTTATAATTCACAATGGTCTATGCAACTACTTATAATATACTTTCAGAAG
>NW_010327717.1:0-9639 GCF_000700745.2 Antrostomus carolinensis
ATATTATATTAGAACAGGATTAGCATGCGTGTCTTGTTCACCATTAATGGCTCTACTTGTAGCAGTTTTCACTACCTTCTGCACACTTCTCAAACAGTTTTAAGCCTTTAACCTGGTTCAAGGCCAGATGCAGAAGTAGTAACTGAAGGCAGGCAAGAGACAGAACTGATTTGGAGGTAGGGACCAGAATAATATTTCTCACCCAATAAATATGTGAGAATGGGGAATCCTAGTTGTCACCTAGATAACAGCGAAGAAAGCAGACAAAATTCTTTAAGCAGAAATGTACATATACTGGAAAGAGTTCATGCCTTTGGGGTCTTGCTAATAATTTTAACCAAGGCAACATCAGGGCTACATGCTACATAAAACCCAAAGAAAATGAGTCCTGCCAGGTCGAATGCCAACTCCATCCTGGAGACCTTCATGAGCCACAGATGTAGAGCACAAGGACAGAGCTAATGTCTGTATAACCCCTAAAAATGAACCTAGATTGCCTACTTGAACCACAAACATCAATCTACATTCAAGGAGTGACCTGTTGGAAAAATAATTTGCTTCCATGTGGCCAAGTGATAAGGCAAGGGTTGCAGCAAGATCTTTAAATAGAAGAGACAGATGTGAGACTTATGTACTATACGAGGGAGAAATGAGAATTAAAAAAAAAAAAACAACAACAAAAAAAACCCCCTAGAGTTACTGGTCAAAGTCACATGAAGATGATCCTACAGACATCCTCAAGTTCCTGTTCCACTGTTTTGCCTTGGGATGTTGGAAAAGACAAAGTAACAGTGTGGTTCCAGAGGGAAGTCTCTGGGCAATGGTTCTGGAGCCCAACACCAGACACAAACCCCTTGGAGGGAGAGTGTGCCCACCCACACAACTAATGGCTCCTGCCGTTTGGAGCCAAGAAACGACGTAATCAAATGCTGGGAGGTGGTTCAGCAAGCTGCTGACAGCAGACAAGGGTCAACCACTGGTGCTCAGCATTATTAGATCCTAACACATCTGGAGAGTCTTATTGCTAGGGCAAACATTACTCTTCATAGAAAGCTAAACACGCAAAGTGAGATCTCACTCAGGAGAAGAAATTGAAAGGGAGGTTATACACAATGAAAATAATCCCAGATAACTTTTGAAACTGAACTGGCTGAAAAGGGGGCTAGGAAGTGTTCTTCCATACCAAAATACCTGCTTCCCCCAGCCAAATGGAATCAGAGAAGGCAGAAAAGTTTTAAGTTGAACCTTTTTCATTTTGAAGCATTTCTGTGATTGATTTGAGTTCAAATTAAAATGATGCTTGTTTATAGAAATGTCCAACCTTTCCTTATTCCCGGCACAGTACTTAAATTGTGGTGGTATAGATATTACATTGGATTATTTCCCTGAAGACATGAAAGGGAGCTAATGTAAATGTCAATTTAGTTTTAAGAATCCTGGGAGAGTAAGGCTTTGCCTGACTTTATTTATGAAAGCCCTTATATATTTAAGCAGTTTCAAGTTTGCTTTGTTAGGCTACAACTTAAAAAGGAATTTGTTAATTTAAGAATATTCTGCCATTAATTTAGTCTGAGCATGCATGGGGGTTTTCTGGAGCATAGTCATTTCAAAGTGGCACATACAAACCTTATTTCCATGGGAATTACTGAGTAGTCAGACTCTATGAACGCCTCCTTTCATCAAAAAAATAATTACATCATTTTATATGTGGCTTGACAACAATCTGTATTTCATGTATTCCCATCTCAGCCTGCTTTGCTCCATAGAGCTTGTTGTCCTCTTGCACAAAGGGCAGCATTTCCTAATTATGTGACTTCACACGATATTAAAGTACATAACAAAATGGTGCACATGTACACTGGAAACAGCTGCTTTGGTGTTTAGATCTAAAATTCAAGAGGTCTTTTTTCTGCACCTGGCTCCACGGTACTTTGTTACTGGACGATCTCAACACACAGCAGCAGAGTACAGATATTTCATAAGGATTTCACGTTTGAAGTCCACAAATTCTGTGTTTACACTTTCACAAACAGAAAACCATGGTAACCAGTGCAATATCTAAGTATGGGTTACTGTACAGTTTATTCCATAATATCCATCCTGAGAAAAACAGAGTCAAGTATCCACTAATGTCTGCATAATAGGTTTAGAGCTCAGAATTTTAGGCACTTCGAACAGCTTTGAAGCAAGTCTAGCTAAATTGCCTCAGTAATTGCAGAAGAACAATCAGTGACTAACTAAATCCTCTCTCTGGATACAGATTACTGGCTGAAGATTTATGTAGTATACACTATGGTGTGGTATACACATTTGAATTAATTATTGTAATCACCAAGCAAAGATCCCCAAAACCAGCTCTCCTATGGTAAAATAAAATCTAGGCTGACTACGGTTTTCCAATCTATGGTGTTCTTTGCAAAAGAATAATAAAAAATTTTCATTAAAAATTTCAACCTTCACACTTCTTCCTTTCAATTTCATTACCAGCTCCTACTGACAAACGATCAACTAATAGGAGCTCTGTAACAGTGCAGCCAAATTGAACATTACTCTTGGATCAGTGAGAAAAGTCTTGTATCTACTGGCTCAAATCAAAGGACAGTAAATCAATGTTCCACTTTTGCACTGGTTACACAAGTGTAGCACATAGCTTTTAAGATACTTCTCCCCATTCCAGCATGCATCTATTTCATGCTCTAAATTGGCTTACACCAGCTCATTACTGTATTCCAGACATCTTCCAATGCAAGCAAACAAAACTCATGGGTTCCCTTTGTAGGCCTTGAAAAGTTTCCTTGTAGCTTATACACTAAGTAAGAACAGAGAACCTGTTCCAGGTCATCTTTCCCAGGTCCCACATAGATCCCCATACCACAGGGTCCTACAGCTGATTTCAGCTAAGCAGCACCTTGTAGCAGAGGAAGTTGTTACACAAAAATGTCAGTGTATAATTAGAAACTGTCCCAGGTAATGAACCTCAAAAATCAGACCTCCAAGAGCACTATAAGTATCTGTCTCTCAGTTTAAGTTTTGTGTTTTGAACAGTAGCATTCCTTTGTTTATATTACTAACAAACCAATTGAGTTCCTGTGTCATTTGAACAATTTTGCAGAGATCGCTTCTATTTATAAAAGGATACACGTGTGGCATATTTGGATAAACATGGCCAGTATTCAAATTAGCATCTTGAAAAGGACCTTAAACAAAAATAGAAAAATTGCTTGTATATTCACGTACAAAGGCTGAGAGGCCCACCCTGATCTATTTGAGACACTCTCATTCCTATTTCCATACATCCTTAATCTCTGCTCATAAGAAAAAATAGAAAGGAGATTGCTACTGGCATAAATCACACACTGACTACAGCTGTGGATGGCCCATGTACAGGAATAACTTTCACTGCATTAGCTCTTCTGCCTTTAAAACTACATCTACAGTGAGCGTGGAAATGCCACCGCGATGGCTGCATGCAGATAGCTGTGCATCCCACAGCTGAGGATGTCTAGCAACTGCCAACAACTAAGATGATTCTCCTTTTCCCTCTCCCAAACTGCAGCAAGAAAGAATATTCCTGTTGATAACAAACACTCGGTTTTTTTCTAAAGGAATACATTTTAGTAGCTTTCAGAAGTTTCCTATATTGCCAACTTTGCTGGTCCCCTTGGAAGCAAAGATGACAGGATCAGCTAGTTAAAAGCAGTTAAGACTGAACTATGAAGCCAAGATGATAGGATCAGCTAGTTAAAAGCAGTTAAAACTGAACTATGAAGCCAAGATGATAGGATCAGCTAGTTAAAAGCAGTTAAAACTGAACTCTCTTCCAGTGTTAAGAAAAAAAAAAAGATAAATTTTTCACACTTCAGTTAAATGGATTTTCCTGTTGAGACTGCCTGTCTTTTTATCTTGCATGACAAGTTTGTCTAGATACTCTTTACAAAAATTATATACCAAAATGAAATTGTCTCAGCTTAAAAGGACATTTCTTTGTCATAACAAGAATAAATATTTTTCAAAAGCTGACAAGCATGACAACTGAGATGACTCAGGTCAACCTGGCAGTGGCAAGCCTTACCTTCTCTGGAACACAAGTAGAGTGGACAGGGAAAACGTGCCATTAAAGATGCATTTAAGTTGGAAAATATTAAGATATCTCAGGAGGCTAAACTGCACTACTTGAAATCAGTGTTTGTGAAGTCAGTTTTGAAATTCACCTGATTAAACTGGTGCAGACTTTTTTGCACACTCTCTTACGCCTATATTGTGTCATGTGCACGCTGTCAGTGAATGTACGCTTTGTGAAGCTGTTCCCTATTGGTTCCGGCAATTTCTTGTCTTGATTTGGCATAAGGGAAGAAAAAAAAAAAATCTAAAAAAAATCAGAAATCCATTAATAGTGAAGTCTGGTCTGGAAAGAAAATTCAAGGCAGCGGAATTTATTCTTTTTCACAGTTAGTATTACCAATATCAAATGAACCCCTAGAATGGCTAGAAACAGACAAGGAAGATGAGCTTTGTGTTGCAGAGGTTTCAGAATTACAAGGATATCTGGTGTGACCACTGAGTTAGCATGAGGGGGCAGTGGACAACCAGAGTGGTAGACTGTCCATGCACTTTCATACACACCACAGTAAACCTTGAAGTTCTGGCATCATATGTCATGACCAACTACCACCCAAATCCACAAGCAGCAAGTTATTATGCAGAGGCCAAACCATAAGAGGGATGTAAGATCACACTCCGAGGCAGAATTTATGCTGTCCAGCAGCATCTCAAGATTAAACAATCTGACCTATGATTTTATCTTCATTTCCTTTTTTTGTGCATCTGCTTATCAGCATCCAGTTCTATTTCCTCTAGACTGGTATAAAATCTGCCTGCATCACAGATGAAGTTCCATAATATCTGTAATACACATTTTAAATCACATTTTATCATTTGGTCTAACTGAAAGCAAAACACTGAACTGGCAGAAGTGAACATCTGGAACTGGAATTCACTGAAGTCCTTAAAATATTTTAGGATAAAAAAGCATCTTTGGATACAAATCAAATTCACTACAGCAAAGATGATCTTCTAGTAGCTTGAACTTTGCTAGTGATTACACAAACCCAAGTCAAAAAAGCCGATGTCGCTTTCCCCTCTGTAGATCTGTGAACACTTACAAATCATGAGACAACAAGTTCTAATAGATAGTTCAAGAATTTTAGGTACACATATAATTATACTTCCATTAACTGCCATCAAAAATGGTTACTATATTTTTTAACTTTAAAATACTATTACTTATTTATTTTAGACCTATTCCAGTGTAGGGTTGTATCATTGGAGGTGGTGTGTGCTTATGATTTAAGTGAAGTGCATTTCTCATAAGTGTTTCTGAATTAACATACAGCCAACCTCTATGTTTAAGCCACTGCAGAAATGCTGAGTCTTTCTAGTTCATGAAATACAGTAACATTATATACAAGTGTGAGGAGAATACAGATTTATTTTTTTTTAATTCATGAGTGAAGCTGAGCCTTCCTTCTTGCAAAGGTAAATCCACCAGCCCTGCTCCTGAGTACAGTCTATCAGCCCTTCTTCCCCCATACTCCTTTTATCATCTGAGTAGCAAGGCTATAGGCCACTTCTCTATTTTCTTTCCATCCCTACTGTGACTTCAACTTCAGTTGCTCTTTTATACTAATTTATCACTCTGTAGTTGTTTCCTGAGGGCTCCTGGTATTAAATTTCCCTGTGTCACAGACTACATGAGAGTGCCAATTGCATATGTCTGTGGTGTATACCTCTGCTTACCTCCCATTATGACTTCCAAGAACAAAGTTAAAGTCTCATTTTCAGTATTGGCTGAAGGAGTTTTCACCTTACTTGTGCTTTCACTTCACCCAAGAAAATTACCTATTTTATTATCCTATTTAAGGGAACAATATACAGCACCATTACTATCACTGTATTAAAGCAGCAGTGGCACCTGGAACTTTCCTATGAATTACATGTTTCTGTCGTAGTTCAAAGATACTCAAGTGACTGCATGTTACAGAAAACAGTCTTAAAATGGGTATTTTATCAGAAATTTCTAGTCTACAATATTGAGTGAAAGAATGAACAGCTTTTTTCTCCTCACTAAAATGAGCCACAATTTTTCCTTAATGCCTTATGGTTTTAGCTTGCTGTGTAATTTATAGATGCGGGCACTGCAGCTGCTAAACTCAGAGGTTCTTAGCACTAAAAACTACACCAAGTAGCAAAATTTAAACAGGTGAAGAGAACTATTAACTCCAGAGTACTAGTTCACTGGGTGACATTATTCTTTACAGCATTATGCTTACTGACAATTAAGCTGCATTCTCTACTAATACTGAAATTACACAACCTAAAATAAGGTGGGAAGTTTTCAAAACTCATGTTCTTTGAATGGACATACTAAGATTTACATCATAGTGGTCAGCAGTCCAAGGAGTAAGAGCCCAGACCTCACTGAAATAGGTTAAATTGTTATTTCTAATAAAAAGCCTTATAAGAAACATGAAGAAAAAAGGTTTTGGTAGAAATAAGTTCACGTCTGCTACAACTGAATCACTCGGGATTCTTGCAGTGTTAAGAATAATTGTTTTTCCTTCATTATGCCATTTGATTTGTTCGTATAAGTAAATTAAAATTATATATAAAATTACTGATACGTTCCTTCATAATGCGTAGAGTTAATGTGTGTTTAGCTTTCCTACTGTGACGAATTAGACCACCTACTCAAACACTTGTATTTATTATTAAAGGAACACACATGGAGAGCTAAAAGTCTGTGATAGTACAACTGCAGTATTTAGTTGCCTTTCCAGGCAATAATCTTGATAACTAAATAAATTAGTTCCCCCTCATAAAACCAGAAGGAATATAACAGCAATACAGTGAATCCTAAATAGTTAGCTGGGGAAAAAGAATAATGGAATTTTTCCAAATTAAAGTATAAGAGTACCACTGATCAACACCACCATGAACTAATAGCAGATACTGTGTATTTCAAACACTCTTTATGTGCTGCTGTTTAGCAAAGGTGTTTGGACAAAAGCTAAAAATAAAGACTACATTGCTAAAAAGCTGACTCTGGCCTTCAAGTTCAAAGAGCTTTTCATCTAGCAGAAGACACTCATAACACGTGGCTTGAGCACACAAACGTGCCTAGGGAGAAAGCTGAATCAGAGCCTCTGGTTTTCATACATGTTACTCAGAAATGTTTGCAGTGCCCTAAAAGGATTATTTTTTCTATTCAGTAAGTTTAAAATAAAGTTATTATTCACCTTTTCCACATATATTAACCTCCATTACTCAGTTCCACTGCACTGAAGTTGCTCAAGTCCTTGATATCCCACTGAGCTGATCTGCACCCAAAATCTTATATCCAAGTCCCATCCATCATCAGTTTCGTGTATTTACGCACGAGTTAGTTCATTAAAAGACACAGCAGTCTTAGAGCTTAATGACACAAATAAGGAATTAATAAACACACAAGTAAATCTTCATCTGAGAAAGTTCTTGTTCTATGACAAGCAAGCATGGATTATATCAGTAACACTGCTTAAAGCAATCTTAGGCCAGTGCCTCAGCTGCTGCATATCAGAGATCTACCTAACATCAAAAGAGTTGTGCAAATCAACACCCCTGAAAATTCAGGTCTACCTCAGCCTTGAATAACATATCACAAGAAAAAGATCTTCAGGACACAAAACACTGCCTGTGGAAAAAGATACAAAAACTGAGATGCTCAGAAAAGGGGAAAAAACCCACCACCACACAAGACACTAATCTCATGTAAGCTAATTGCTTTGATTCCAAGACAAAGTTAGATTTTACTAAAACAGCTCAGGATAAAAACCAACAGCAATTCCATACAAATTTATCCGAGTATTTTTGAATGGACAGGACTTCAGATACTGCCTGACAACAGTTGCTCAATTATGTGTTACTTTTATTACACATAAAACTTGGCAGCAGCAGAGAACGTATGTCTGGGACAGTCCTCAAAAAATTTACTAGCACTTCAGCATGCACAGGCCAAGTTTCAATATGGAGAGCTCCTAGAAATACTTCATTTTGCATGTAATTATTCACTGATAACAGAGGGAGCACAGCTAAGTCTGAGATTCTGTAATAGACTAAAGCAAATTGCTTCTGCTGTACAGCAACAAATTCTAAAACGAACATCTCACTTGATGTCCTGCTGCCAAAAGGATGTTTTAACAACTGTGTTACCAGGAAAATCTTACATCACTAAGCAATTTGTAGCTCTACATTGGAAGTATCATGTGAAAACAAATATACAGCTTCCAAAACAACCTTAGCATACATCCATTTCTGCTTTCATCCAAGCAGGAAAAATAAGTGCCAGCATTAAGACCCCTTTTTTTTTTTTTTACTATGAAACCATTTAAAAATATTCACAACACCAGTATCAACCAAGTTCATCACAGAAGCCAACTTCTGTCTTGCATTTGCCTGCGAGCGCCAAAATATAATTAGATACCCAAATGATAAATGATAGGCTTATATTTGTACCAGCTCTTGGGGCTGAAACAGTATAATACCCTGAAAAGATTCACCAGTTGTTCATATCAAATGCATTAAAAACCATCAATGAGAAAGCAAGTCACATTGAGTCAAGAGCATAACTCAGTGTCAAAACCTGTTCCAATTTAAGAAACTGTTAGACAAAACATTTGCATTTTAATCTGAAATCCTACATTAAGATTACCATACTAATAATGAGCATTTTGAAACATCAAGAATCATATCACAACCAAACCAAGGAGGATAAGGACATAGACACAGACGCCCACTGCTACATAGCCTTCTGCTTCTAACAGCTTAACTGAGCTCAGCTAAAAATCAGCAATAGCGAAACAAGGAAAACAGTTTCAAAATAAGTGAAATAATAAATCTTAACATCCAAGAGCGATCTTTCCAGCTTCCCAAAAAGCAGCTCAGCCAAAGCACATTTCAGAGCAGTTTTGTAGCATCTCTCTCGGAACACCAACGCCTCTGCGGGGAAGCTGCTGTTAGCCCAGCACAGGAAGGGTTAGCAATCTGTATAACTCAAGTTTATATAAAGGGAGAGGAAACAGAAAGCTAAAGCACTACACCACTCACATATTAATGTAACTACAAGAGCTCTGCAAGCCGACCGTCAGAGCTCAATTTTGCATTTAAGGGACAAGGGAATGAGAAGAGGAAACAGGGAAGGAAAAAAGTTTCCCCCGCCCTCCTTCAAGCAAATCTAAATTCGTTCATTAGATCCTCAGGCTTTTAGGGACAGTTACATAAAAATATGTAGAATCCATAATGCTTAGAGTAGGATTCCTTCCACTTCAAAAGGCTCTGCCGGCTAACCCCAAAACACACGAGAGCTGCACGGAAAAGGCCAGGTTTCCCTCCTGAACCAGGAGAGACTTTGGGCAGATAAAACAGAGGCACCAGGGAGGCTGTGGCTGGAGATGCAGTTCTCTCTCCCATACACCAGCCCTGCTCGCACAGACCGTGGAGAGGGGGCTGCGCTTAATTGGCAGCTTTGATGTCCAGCGCCGGCAGCTGCAGGAGCCCGAGAGGGTTTATGTGCCATGAAATGGTGGATCTGACTGTCAGACACAT
>NW_010327718.1:0-3045 GCF_000700745.2 Antrostomus carolinensis
CCCAGAGCGATGCCTCAGCCTCAGCCCTGCCATTCCCGCTGTCCCCTGTGTCCTGACCCAGCCCCAATGTCCCCTGTGTCCTGACCCAGCCCCGCTTCCCACTCGCCACCTCCCGCCCGCTCTCCTCCTCCACATCAGACACTGAGCTGTCACTCTGTTTTTTCCAGGACCCACAGCTCCTCCTGGATCCTGCTTTTCCCCTTTTACAATTTGCTTTCCCCAGGAATTAGCAAATGGAAAACCTATTTTCTCTGGCTCTTGCACACACACAGGGTGCTTGGTGCCAGGAAATCCACCCTTAGTTTTGCTTCTCTATTTGTATATCTTAGACATCTGTTTGCTAGTTTCTTCCCTTGATGACCAACACGCAGTTCCCAGTTTACCAACACAGTTCCCAGTTTACCAACAAACAGTTCCTGTTTCTCAAGCAGCACTTTCCCTGCTGGGCCCAGGCTGCCAATTTCACTCACCAGCTCGTCCAGCAATTCTGTGCTCCCACAGATCCCTGCCCATTTCCCACACCCAGAACAGAGGATTTCCACTAATAATAACTAATATCAACTTGCCCATCCATCTGCGATCTCCTCCTTGCACAGAATCTTTTCACTCGGCTCCACTTTGTAATCACAACGGTGCCACAGATCAGGGCGAGGAAGATGATGCCGAAGCTCAGCAGCAGCTGGTTCCTCAGCATGGTCAGGGCAGAGGTTTTGGCGTTACGATCTATGGAGAGAACAGAAGGTGCAGCTCCCAGTACGTCTGCTCAGCTGTGAGCCCAACGGGGCCGTCTGTGGGGCTGTGGGAGCTGCCGTGTCACCCAGTAAACCCCCGGGACACCCAGAGCCTGGCTGTGGCACTCACCGGGGCCCAGCGCGCTGTCGATGCTGCCGCCCACAGAGGAGCCTCGAGTCTGGCACCTGGGGGGTCTCCAGCCCGGGTCGCAGTGGCAGTTCTTGTTGTTATTGCACACCTGCCAACACCAGGGTGGGCAGAAAACCCCCCCTGAGGGACAGGGCTCCATCTCCCCAGGGACAGCCGCCTTCCTCCCTGCACACCCCGCACACCCCGCAGCCATGACCAGCCTGTCAGCACCCAGCACCCCGCTGTGCGAGGGTCCTGCTCAGCCCCCCCTGTGCTCCCACCCCGCTGGCACCACGCTGCCCCTCGTCTCACACAGCTGATCGTGTCCAACGCTGCTTCAATTATCTGCAGTTAAATCCTCTCTGGACACTCTTTTCCCAGTTTTCTGCTAATCTAGACAAGCCAATACTCCAAACCCCTTTATCTCACTTGTTTTTCACTTGGGACAAAGTCAGTTAGCAGTCTCACTTAATTTCTCCCACAATAACTCGTTACTGCATGGTGATTTCAGAGGACAAGCGTTAGCTCAAAACACAGGTCCAGGCAATTCACAGACGAGCCCCAGTGGGCACTTTACCAGAACCACTCTCTCTCCTTCAGCATTCTCTGTTAAACCAGCACCACCAACTTAACCTCGTTACTCACTCCACGCCCGTGGCACTTCCTCTGCACGTTGCAGTCGTACTTCAGGACTGAGTGTGGGTGGCACGTGCCATTAATACAAACCTGAAAGATCAAAAGTGGAAAAAACCTGCTGGGCACGTTTTCCTCACCCTTCACCACGCTTGCCATAACTCTACAAAGGATTTCTAACCCTAAAGAATGATCTAAAGTCAATAGCACAGGTAATAATTACTAAAAACATAAGTATCCATCACCTTTAACTCATATACTGCAATATGGCAAGTATTTCTAAAACTATTATGGTTGTGATCACTATACACCATGCCCAGATGCTCGTGCAGCATTTCTTACCTTCCCAGGACCACATTTTGTGCCTTCTTTCACCAGGAGAGGATCCAGCACTGTGGGTCCACGCATAAAATCGAAAGACACGCACAGATGTTCTCCCACTTGAGCATAAATGATGGCACCCTTGACTTTTGTGAAGGGAACACGATTCGGGTAGGTACACACTAACTTTCCACATCCCAGATTCCTAAAAAATTAATTAGCACAATAAATTAGAACAGCGCAGACAGCACCTGATTGATCACAGTGCTGGAGATGTTGGGGTGCACAACTTGAGGAGGGGGATTTACACAAAAGAAAAACACAAGCACGTGTGTCCCACAAGCAGAATTGAATCCTTGATACCAGGGGAGAAGCCGTCCTGTGAGCCATCAGAACATTAAATGCTCACACAATCAGGTGTGCGCTGCAGCTGCCTTCAGACATTTCCAGAATGCCTACAGCAGATACTGCAAGTCCATTCTGCCCAGCAAAAGAAAAACCGACCCAAGGCAACCTTCTCACAGATTCTTTCTTTGCATCGACAGAACAGGGGAGGAGAAATTCAATATACGTTCCCAGTTCAACACTTTGCATTCCCTTGAAACCTACGGCCAGGAGCAGAGCTGATAGCCATGCTTCGGGTGGTTGCCACAGTGTCCAAACCTATCCTGGTGGCTGTTGACTTCTTCATAACAGGCCAAAGGAGCATTTTTTGCACCTGGAAGTTTAGAAATAACACTGGTTGCCACTGAGGGTAATACAGACTAAGACACCGCTGTTGCCTCTAACATTCATCACTTCTGGCCTCTGACAGAGGAACACTTGGCTACTGCTCTAGGCCCATCACTAGCCACCTTGGGTTGTGGGACAGACCACACAGATGGTGGAATTGCCTGAACAGTCCAAAACACCTTCCAAGCAGCATCAGGGAATGTCTCTGGCTCATTCCCCTCTCAGAGAGGCAGCAAGGTGAGCATGGCCAGCTGTGTCAACGTTCAGCCTGAAATCCCCACAGAAACTGTCACCCGCTTGTGACAGCCCGTTCCCTTCCCTCCATCCTGTGGTGTCCACTGTCCTTCCCGACACCACGTGCTCCTCATGGTCCCCAGCTTCCCCAGTTTCACACAAGAGAGAAGGTGGGTGCCCATCATGCTGAGATGCTGCCTTCTGCCCTAGACCAGCCCCAGAGCTCAACGTTGGCACCAGTGACAAGGGAGCAGCCTGTTACCT
>NW_010327719.1:0-2155 GCF_000700745.2 Antrostomus carolinensis
AATCCCACTGTCCATGTCACTGACAGAAATGAACTCTATAGCCATCATCAAGATTCTTTTCAAAACAAAGTTGTCAGAAGTAGAAATAAAGAATAACAGCATAAACCAAGAAAAACCTGGGAAATTTCCAAGTTTAAAGTTTAAGCATGCATTAAGATCTGAAGTATGAAACCTTATTTCCCAGGCATAATTTAGCTATCTTCTAAACTACCTATTTGCATTTTCTGTCCTGAACTTGAGGGAAAAAAAAAAAAAAAAAGAAAAAAAGACCTGAAATCTCATCTTTTTCACCCACATTTGAGAAGTAATTGACACAACCTTAAAGGACATGAATTAAGAAAAGAGTAGTTGGGTTGATATATGATAAAAATGTAGATTTTGCATTAATTTATCTTTCATTTATCTCCTTCTTTTAGCTGTCAAATTTCATCTGTATTAATCTACTTTCTCATGCTGACTGTCCTTCGGAATCTGCCATTTCCTTTTTGCCTTTCCATTTTATCAAGGTAATCTATGCTACCTGTAATTGGGGTCAATATATTTCATAGGATCATAGAATCATAGAATGGTTTGGATTGGAAGGGACCTCAAAGATCATCTAGTTCCCCGGCCACCAGCGGGGACCCCTTCCACTAGACCAGGTTGCTCAAAGCCTCATCCAGCCTGGCCTTCAACACTTCCAGGGAGGGGGCATCCACAACTTCCTTGGGAGACCTGTTCCAGTGTCTCACCACCCTCACAGTGAAAAACTTCTTCCTAATATCTAATATAAACCTGCCCTCTTTCAGTTTAAACCTATTTCCCCTTGTCTTTTCATTAGTTGCCCTTGTGAAAAGTCCCTCCCCAGCTTTCTTGTAGGCCCCCTTCAGGTATTGGAAGGCCGCTATAAGATCTCCCCAGAGCCTTCTCTTTTTTAGGCTGAACAGCCCCATCTCTTTCAGCCTGTCCTCATAGCAGAGGTGCTCCAGCCCTCGGATCATCCTGGTGGCTCTCCTCTGGACTTGTTCTACTTGGTCCATATCTTTCTTATGTTGGGGGCTCCAGAACTGGACGCAGTACTCCAGGTGGGGCCTTACAAGAGCAGAGTAGAGGGGCAGAATCACCTCCCTTGACCTGCTGGACATGCTTCTCTTGATGCAGCCCAGGATACGGTTGGCCTTCTGGGCTGCAAGTGCACATTGTCTGCTCGTGTTCAGCTTCTTTCTCACCACCACTCCCAAGTCCTTCTCTTCGGAGCTTGTCTCAAGCCATTCATCACCCAGCCTGTATTTGTGCCTGGGGTTGCCCCGACCCAGGTGCAGGATCTTGCACTTGACCTTGTTAAACTTCATGAGGTTAGCATTGGCCAACCTCTCAAGCCTGTCAAGGTCCCTCTGGATGGCATCCCGTCCCTAATGAATTTATCCTCATTTTTCTCTGAAAAACAAAAAATTGCTAAAATTTGAATTAAATTTTCTGCTTATTCTTTAACACACATAAACTTCTTCAACTGCTGTGTTTCAACCTTAGCTCATCTTCTGGGAAGTATAAATTTCCTGGGCTTTAAAAGCTAATTTGTTTGAAACTATCTTACAGATCTGATTTATAAGATGAGCCTGATGTTTGTAGGAAGTGAAATATCAAGTCTATGTGCAAATGAAGAATGAAAACTTTCTAACAATATGGTATTTTTCTTGTTGTGTACGTGTGTGTATTTCAAATAGTGCTTTGACAGCTTTGTGGAGGTGGAAGAGCTTGAGCAAACTGTGAAAGATAATCTGATGTATTTACTGTGAACAGGTTGCAACAATACCAACAATCAGGAAAGGATAAGAAGAAAGCTCAGCATGGGGTTTGGTAGGATAATAAATTTTTTGATCTTTGAAAAAATAGAACAGATTATCGAAGAAAGAGGAGTTGAAGCTTATGGTATGAAAAAACCCGTTTATAGTAAAATATGTGCTCTTCAATTTTGTATGCCTAAAATGGAACCATCAGTTTTGCCAGAGTAATTTTATTCTTTTTCATTTGTACTATATCTTTTTTGCAAACAGCAGAGTGGACAGTTTGTCTCTGCAATCTGATAGAATCTAAATTACAGTGTCATGGTAGTCACTCAGATAAATTTCTTGGACTACAATTATTGCAGAATGATATAGATATATATATATATATA